>NC_053154.1:165498662-165628492 GCF_016835505.1 Polypterus senegalus
GAGTTTTTAAAAATTGTTAAGGGTGTCCCTTAATGGTGACACATCCAATCACTACAGTAGCTGCCAGTTTCTCTATGTACTTATTTATGTATACTGCCAGTTGTCACCACTTGAGTGCATAGAGGTACAGGTTTGTGTGTGGCAGCTGGAGTATAATGGTTTTTATTTCCGTTATTTTATTGCTGTATTCTTTTAAAGAATTAAATGAAGCAGCTGTGGACTGAATAATTTGGTTACACCCAAGTCTATGTATATGTGTTTATATATGTATAAGGAATATTCCTCCCAAAAATTATATTTTTATATGTTACTTTTGTTGTATAGTTTGTAGTGTAAGCCAAAAAAAAATTAATCTCATGTGTCCTCATTGAGAATGGAGATAACAAACACTGTGATAAAATGGACATCGATGGAGACAAACACTGGGCCACAGCAAAAGAATCTTTAAAAAAACAAGTCACACAATCCATGTTTCAAGTTCTCCAGCTGTATGCTCACAACAGGTCATTGTTAAATAAATATATGTAGTATATGCAGAGGAATCAAATAAATCTGTGTTTCCCAAACTCAGTCCTGGGACCCCCTGTGTCTGCAGGTTTTTGTCCCAAACAGCTTCTGTTTTTAATTGGACTCCTGGGCTAATTAAGTGAACTGTTATTTCCTAAGTTCTGTGTTTTGGGAACTATATAGAAATTAGAAAACTGAGTTTGCAAAAAAAGAATATTAAAATGTACCAAGCAGTTATATAGGAATAATGTTTTTTGTTTTCTTTTTAACAGTATTTTCATCTTGATTTTCATTCTACTTTTCTAGGTGTTCTAATTGTTTAATTAATCCATTATTTACTAATTAGTTGGTTGGATGCTAAAGTACTTGTAGACTTTGATTATTCAGTGTTGTTTGCCTGGCTGTCTGCTCTGCTCGTTTTTAATTGTCATTAATAAGAAACAACGAAGGGGGAAAACTGCACAGAGAAAGGGCAAAATATAATGAAATCAACAAAAGAGAGTTAAGCATTTAAATCTATAGCAAAAGAAGAAATATTTCTAAATGTCTTATAAATGTAAAAATCATGCTGCTGTGCTTTTCTCAATGTCGAATAAAAGAAAAAAAAGTACCAGCTAATTAAATGAGATCAGTGCTATAAGGTATTGTCACTGATTAGGAATCTGGTTGGAACAAAAACCTGCAGCCACAGGGGGTCCCCAGGACCGAGGTTGGGAAACACTGAAATAAATTGAGGGCAGGACCCTTGACCAATGAATGAAAGGATGGTGCAGGTCCTCAATTCCTGTCTGAGTTCATTTCCCCTGTGTGCATTACCAGTAGCAACTGGTAAAAAAAAAAAATGGGAGGAGGCACAGTTTAGGGTTAGGGTCAAACTGAAGCAGCGCTTATCTATTATATGCTGCCTTTCACATCTCTTTATTATATAGTGCCTTCCATATCTATCTGTCTGGTCATTCCACATTTTCTCATCCTCATCATAGTGCCAATGCACATCTTGGGCTGTCCAGTACCAGGACCATAGGACAAATCCAGGCTAAAATCTATTATACTCTTTTCACATGATGCCAGCTTTCCCATTACTGCCCAAAAACTTCAATCTGTGACATCTACCATCCCGTTATTCTTCCCATAACTTGTCTTTTAGATATGGAATGGAACAGGTGCACCTGCTACCCAAATTGTATACTACACCTGTCTTTAAATTGCCCAATTCTCTGTCTACTTGCCCAGTTCCCCATTCTGCCAAAATCCACATTATAATGTCCGCACCCTCACTTCTATAATTGTCCAGTAACATGCACTTCTGTCTGTCCCATAACACATCCATAGCACAAGTCCAACCCAAATCTTATTCTGCCTCTGCTAACAGAGTACCCATTCCTTGACCATTTCCACTGCATTATACAATCACTACTCTTCTGATTTTTCTCAAGTCTTGCATCCCTTTTTATCATTTACAACACCCACAGAGTCATTCCCATTCCTAATTTTATTCTACACAGTGCCAGTCTGCCAAGTCCTATGCAAGGTTTCCAGGCTTACCTCACCTGGACATAAATGCACATTGTAAGATCCACAGACCCCCACATCTTCAAACATAATTTACCCCCCAACCTGTCTTGCATTACATCTATAGGACAAGTACAACCTAAATCTTGTTTTGTCTTTATGATCAGGAAACCTATATTTTCTTGAACATAAATTTTGCCCTCCTTTCCTTCAGGCCTGAAAATTTCTCATTAACCTTCTGCTTAAATTGAGCCATTTCAGTAAGCCTGCCAATAAATGTAGCCTTGTACTATTATCTACATCAGTGTTCTTCAGCCTTTTTTTCTGTAGTGGCCCACATTTGTAACCAAAACCATCCCAAGGCACACCACTATTTTACTAACCTCAAACACATATACAGTATATATATATATATATATATATATATATATATATATATATATATATATATATATATATATATATATATAGACTTGCTCAACTGCCAGAAGGAGCAGGACTACCAGAGGCAGTTTGGAGGCATCTCCAAGCTGTTTTGCCCATTTATTCGCCACTCTTGTATGCTCACTATCCACCAGCGCTGTGAGGCTTGCTGGTGACCACACACACAGGGCAGATAGACTGTAGCAGCCAGGAGACACGTCTGAAGTGCTCTAACATGGCGATCGCAGAGCTGCTTTTATGCCATCTTCTCCAGGTAGACCTATCCTCCTTTAGACAGGTCTCAACCACTTGTGGAGCTGATGAGAAGAAAAGTGTGTGTAAGCTCATCCTTGATCACTTGCCTGCTGATGAATTCTTAAGTCGGGTCGATCCAATGGAAGCTCCTTTATATCGTATACCAGTGTTTCCCAACCTCGGTCCTGGGGGCACACTGTGGCTGCAGGTTTTTGTTCCGACCAGATTTCAAATCAGTGACAACACCTGATAAGACTGATCTCATTTAACTATCAGGTATTATTATTTTTTTTATTCTACATTCAGAAAAACACAGCAGCATGATTTTTACATTTATAAGACATTTAGAAATATTTCTTATTTTGCTATAGATTTAAATGCTTAACTCTCTTTTGTTGATTTCATTATATTTTGTCCTTTCTCTGTGTAGTTTTCCCCATTCGTTGTATCTTAATGACAATTTAAAACAAGCAGATCAGACACCCAGGCAAACAACACGGAATAGTCAAAGTCTACAAGTACTTTAGCATCCAACCAACTAATTAGTAAATAATGGATTAATTAAACAATTAGAACACCTAGAAAAGTAGAATGAAAATCAAGATGAAAATATTGTTAAAAAGTAAAAATACATTATTCCTATATAACTGCTTGGTACATTTTAATATTTTTTTTTTCGCAAACTAACCCTAACCCTAACCCTAAACACAGAACTTGGGAAATAACACATCACTTAATTAGCCCAGAAGTTCAATTAAAAACAGAAGCTGTTTGGAACAAAAACCTGCAGCCACAGGGGGTCCCCAGGACCGAGTTTGGGAAACACTGTCATATACGATTTATGTTTCATTACAGAAATAACCTAATTAGGGTTCCACTTGAAGTTGTCATCTCCCTAACGTTGTGCTCGCTCATCTGTAGTCATGTGAATAGCAGGTGTGAACTGTGAACCATTGACGTGAATATGAAATAGTGTGTTGACAGTCCAATCACATTAGATTAATAAAATCTATAACACTAATGTGCTGCCAGTAAATGTGGGAAAAATCTGAAAACATCCAATTAAAGAGCAGCCTTAGGTCGCCGGCTGGCCAAAAGATCAAAGATTTACATAGACTCTCAATTGGCCTGTGCCCTTCATTCAGGAAATATAGGTATTCACACAGAAATGAAACAAGAACCGGTTTTTAATGGATGTTAACATGTGTTGATACCAGGCACATTGTGCAAATAAACAAATTTATTTTGTGATTATTTGACATTACCTAATTTAAGTAGAGATTTTTAGATTTTTGGATGGGAAGGCGGCACCCCGGCACCCTAAACCGCTGCTGTGCACTACTCTGATTTTCCAGAAGTATTGTTTTAACAATATTTTAACAGAAAAATGCATGTGTCTTACCCATTCTGAGCATATGACTGGATAACTAGACTTGTGGATCATGCAACAAGACTAACGTGTGATTTTTTTTTCTGAAGACTTTTTTTGATGTGTTTGCTGTTGTCAAGCATTGGTTGCCACAGACACCCATTCAATCAAAAAATCTCCATTCTGCATTAAATTGTGACCTTAAAAACATTTCTTGGTGATCACTACAGACCAACCTGAACTGTAATAAGTGGACTTTAAAAAAGAATAAATAACTGAATGTAATTATGAGTGCTATAAATCAAAGCAAAATAGAAAGGAATTAAATATAAAGGATTTAGTCATTTATTAGAAAAAAGAAAACAGCAAAATGAATCAATCAATCAACATTTATTTATATAGCACATATTCATACAAAAAAATGTAGCTCAAAGTGCTTTACAAAATGAATAGAAAAATAGAAGACACAATAAAAAATAAACATAAGTCAACATTAATTAACATAGAATAAGAGTAAGGTCCGATGGCCAGGGTGGACAGAAAAACAAAAAACTCCAAAAGCTGGAGAAAAAATAAAATCTGTAGGGGTTCCAGACCAAGAGACCGCCCAGTCCCCTCTGGGCATTCTACCTAACATAAATCATCATATTTTCATGGAAGGACCTGATGATGATGGTCACGTAGACTTCTGGATAAGGCATTACCATTAAGACACAAACACAATGACACATTTTCAGTTTCTTTCTGCATTTGTGTTTTCTTAGAAAAACAGCCAAATGAATAATGAACAACCTGATTAACACATTTACATTACATCTTTCACAAATGTGAGACATGACTAAGAGTGTAAGAATGCATCAAGCTGTAAGCAGGTGTTGACAAATCACACTGCCTGTTACACAGAGACTCATGATTAATGGATAGCTATGTATGAAATTGAAAAGTGACCATCATTTCAGGACAGGTTTAGTATGCTGAATAATATAAAGGTGTCATTATGTGTATTCTAAAAGCCTTTTCAGAAATAAAGACATTTATCAAAACTTCAACATTGTGCCTTTTATTTGTCTACAAAAATCTAAATTCTCAATTGTGTTACATTCAATGAATAAGAATTTTAACCTTAATTCTTTATATATATATATATATATATATATATATATATATATATATATATATATATATATATATATATACACAGTGCATCCGGAAAGTATTCACAGCGCATCACTTTTTCCACATTTTGTTATGTTACAGCCTTATTCCAAAATTGATTAAATTACATTTTTTCCTCAGAATTCTACACACAACACCCCATAATAACAACATGAAAAAAGTTTACTTGAGGTTTTTGCAAATTTATTAAAAATAAAAAAACTGAGAAATCACAAGTACATAAGTATTCACAGCCTTTGCCATGAAGCTCCAAATTGAGCTCAGGTGCATCCTGTTTCCCCTGATCATCCTTGAGATGTTTCTGCAGCTTATTTGGAGTCCACCTGTGGTAAATTCAGTTGATTGTACATGATTTGGAAAGGCACACACCTGTCTATATAAGGTCCCACAGTTGACAGTTCATGTCAGAGCACAAACCAAGCATGAAGTCAAAAGAATTGTCTGTAGACCTCCAAGACAGGATTGTCTCGAGGCACAAATCTGGGGAAGGTTACAGAAACATTTCTGCTGCTTTCAAGGTCCCAATGAGCACAGTGGCCTCCATCATCTGTAAGTGGAAGAAGTTCAAAACCACCAGGACTCTTCCTAGAGCTGGCTGGCCCTCTAAACTGAGCAATCGGGGGAGAAGGGCCTTAGTCAGGGAGGTGACCAAGAATCAGATGGTCACTCTGTCAGAGCTCCAGAGGTCCTCTGTGGAGAGAGGAGAACCTTCCAGAAGGACAACCATCTCTGCAGCAATTCACCAATCAGTCCTGTATGGTAGAATGGAAGCGTTCTTGACCTCAGACTGGGGCGACGGTTCATCTTTCAGCAGGACAATGACCCTAAGCACCCAGCCAAGATATCAAAGGAGTGGCTTCAGGAAAACTCTGTGAATGTCCTTGAGTGGTCCAGCCAGAGCCCGGACTTGAATCCGATTATTTGTGACTCTTTATTACATCAGTGGCTACAGTATCAAAAAATAAAGATAGTAAAGATCGCATTAACGCAAACAAAAGGTACTTAATCATCAGAACCAGGTGTAATTGAAAAAATAGCAGGACAAATTGAAGTCAGAAATAAAAGGCAAAGAGTGGAAAATAAAATCTTTTTGCCTTTGCATCATTCATGCACAAAATGTGGATTTACACAGTAATGGACCATAAGCTATGAGAATCTGTGGTCTCGCAACAGTTAAAGCAACGATTCCAAAGAAGAAAAAGCTTTTAAAGTTTTATATCCAATTAACCAAACAAAGGGGTTGGTGAGCGAAGCGAGTTGGAGCAGAGCCCCCTAGTGTGTATATATACCTGTATGTATGTTTCTCCACACAGCACACCTTTATTTACAGGTGGGGAACCTTTTACTTCACTTCCCACAAGAGCACAATGTTCACAACATCAAGCAGTCCTTTTCTCCTCCACAACTCCTCACAGGCTTTGTCCGTCTTCCTCCCAAATCTGGTGACTGGCCCCTTTTAGAGAGGGTGCTAGAAGGCTGTGTTTGGGGTTATGAAGTCGGCGATTGTTCAAGTAGAACTTTTGTGACACTTTATTACATCAGTGGCTACAGTATCAAAAAATAAAGATAGTAAAGATCGCATTAACGCAAACAAAAGGTACTTAATCATCAGAACCAGGTGTAATTGAAAAAATAGCAGGACAAATTGAAGTCAGAAATAAAAGGCAAAGAGTGGAAAACAAAATCTTTTTGCCTTTGCATCATTCATGCACAAAATGTGGATTTACACAGTAATGGACCATAAGCTATGAGAATCTGTGGTCTCGCAACAGTTAAAGCAACGATTCCAAAGAAGAAAAAGCTTTTAAAATTTTATATCCAATTAACCAAACAAAGGGGTTGGCGAGCGAAGCGAGTTGGGGCAGAGCCCCCTAGTGTGTATATATACCTGTATGTATGTTTCTCCACACAGCACACCTTTATTTACAGGTGGGGAACCTTTTACTTCACTTCCCACAAGAGCACAATGTTCACAACATCAAGCAGTCCTTTTCTCCTCCACAACTCCTCACAGGCTTTGTCCGTCTTCCTCCCAAATCTGGTGACTGGCCCCCTTTTTACACGACACCCAGAAGAATTCCAGGTGTCCACCAACCTTCTTCTGCCAGCACTTCCTGGTGTGGCGGAAGTGCTGCCAAACAGGGCCCAGTAAACATCCAGGTACCCCCTGGCAGTGGCCATGAGCTTCCATGATCCAAACCTGTGGACACACTGTAAGCCAAGGGGGCTGCCTTCTATAGGTATATATTGTCACGCTTGAGTCACAGATTTGCACAGAAACACAGGTTGTTGTAGAGACATGAACTTTATTCAGACACTGCAAACAAACATTTGTCTCTTTTTCAAAAGTTTAAACTCCATGACAAGACACAGATGACAGTTCCATCTGGAGCAGAGAATGTCAGAGAGAGGAAAGCAAAAACAATCAATTCCAATACTGACAAGTGCTGAACAAGCTTTTAAGTATGCAGAGTACCGCGCAAGAGGTTTATCACGCGACAGAATGTAAATAAGGTAAGGAGCAATGTGAAGGTAGTCTGTCAACGTTTTTCAGGGGTTTTCCCAGGAACGTCTGTATTCTCTGGCGAAGCGATCAGCCCCCCCAGCTCACAATATTTATATATATTTATGTATGTAATGGAGGCAACATGATATCTGGCCCATCTGCAGGTTTCAGTAATTACAAGATACCAATATTATAGGTATGGGATTTTTTTTCAACTGATGACCCAAAAAATGTTGGAACATTTTCTGTTATATTTAGTTCAGATTAAGAAAAATTGTGTACAAGTTATTTTTGGGCTAATATGAAATGTTCCATTTGCTGCTGCAGCATGGTGGTGTTAAAGGTATAATGAGCACTGAATAATACCAAGAGATGAAAAGAAAAAGACATTGGGCCTTATATTTAAACAGTGTGTAGGCACAAAAATGTTGCGTACACTTGTTTCCATGCTGACTTTAAGATGTATAAAAACAACTTAACGTAAAGCCACACACATTTTCACGCCAGCCTCAGACCTTGTGTATGCAAGTTTCTGCAACGTTTTGCAAACTGGCAGCACCCAGCATCAAAGCAGTGCTGCAGTTTCTGTGTGGTCTCCCTTTTTTTCAGATTTGCATCAATAATGCAAAATTTATCAAATACAGTATATCAAAATTAATTACATATCATTTACAAATGGGCAGCACGGTGACACAGTGGGTAGCGCTGCTGTCTCGCAGTTAGGAGACCCGAGTTCACTTCCTGGGTCCTCCCTGCGTGGAGTTTGCATGTTCTCCCTGTGTCTGCGTGGGTTTCCTCCGGGTACTCAAGTTTCCTCCCACAATCCAAAGACATGCAGGTTAGAATTGGCAATTCCAAATTGTCCCTGGTGTGTGCTTGGTGTGTGTCGTGTGGTGGGCTGACGACCTGTCCGGGGTTTGTTTCCTGTCTTGCATCCTGTGTTGGCTGTGATTGGCTCCAGCAGACCCCTGTGACCCTGTAGTTAGGATATAGCAGGTTGGATAATGGATGGATGGACATCATGAATGTAATGCATTCTGTGTGGCGATCAGTGCTTGCACGCTCCTGTCTGCAAAAGAGAAAGCCTGTTTAGAAACCACGTATTGATTCACACACATAGTATACATAAAATAGGAAGCATTTAATGTGTTACTTTAGCTGTGATGAGATTTGAGAAACTATAGTAAACGAAACATCGATTTTAAGATGAAGTTTACAACGTTCTACTTTAATGTCAAAATAAACTATGAGATTAAAGTGGAAATTCCGGATTAAAATCTACATTTCAACCTTTTTTTTCTTCACTCTGTCCAATACAGCTTCCATATGACACTCAACGGTGGGCTATGACTTGCCTTTTCACATCAGCTTTGACATCTGACCACTTCGTTTTTAATTTTGAGCACTGTCTGACTTTCTGAACTTGAACTTTTCAGTTTCAACACCACTGCCTAAGCAACCAAAAAGAACGTTTTTCCTTGCCTCCACCTCACTGAGTAGGACCTCCACTTCGCATTCGGTGAAATTCTTCTTTTTCATTCATGCTTTTACCATTGTCCCTTAAGAAAACACTCAACTGAAGGAGCTATGTATATTGATTTATATATTCAAATATGCAAAATTCTGGGAGGAGTTAGGGGAAGTGCCTGGAACTTGGTGTATGAACAGAAGTGGAACTTGGTGTATGAACAATTTTATGGCTATGGATTTTTTTGTGCATACGCACATTTCCAGTTTTGCTCATACGCCATGTTTTATTGTGAATTCTAATGCACGGCCATATATACATGAAGCCCACAGTCAAGAAATCAGGAGAACCGTGAGATGAAAACTAAACCAGGGCAACCAAGAACAAATGGTTAAGACAAAAACTCATTAGTTAAAGATAAAGCAAAAGCTGCGGCCAAAAACAAAACTTTACAGCTATGGCTACTTGAAATTAACCTTACTGACGCTGCAGAATCTCTTGAAGTTGTTTTATTCATTAAAGGTATTGCAGACTCCTGTTACATCATTGAGGCAACATGACCTGCAAACAGTATTGTGTAAATAAAGAAAACTAAGGCGTTAAAGAAAATCAGTTTCAAAAATCCAAAGCAAAATGTGAAAGTTACATCAAAAATGGATTCCCCACATTTCAAAACCCCATGCAGAAAAATACTTATAATAGTACTCTACAGATGGAACAACCTGTTTCATAATGTCAGTACAGCTGATACTCAAAATGGCATTTTGTAGAAATGTGCATTTTTAACAAGTTGATATTTTCCTGTGGCAGAGAAGGAATTAGTAGCATAAATTCATAGGAAGATAATGTGCCAATGTGTTAATTGTGGGTAAAGGTTTGTGAATGATAGCATGGTTACTGAAGAAGTGGCTGAAAGTATAAGACTCAGACTGGCATAAGAAGCGGTTAAATGCTAATTTCTTGCTGGCAAAAGGCTGCTGAAGCTGGTAGAGACTACATAGAAAGTTCATCTTATTATCCTCTAAGTGATTTCACAGTGCTATAATAAATTGCTGGAAATAAAAAAAAAATAGATGCAAAGTTTATCAGTAATCCTGTTCAGGAATTTGCTCAGGGCGACAGTCCCCTCTTGGCCATTAATGCTCCGTGTGATGGCAGCAACAATATGGCTCAAATTCAGACGTCTAGATTATAGAGCAGCTTTTGCAGTCACTGTGCTAAAGGAGAACTCCATCAGCCAAATGGCCAATCAGGATTCTACCTACAAGGCTTACATAGCAACAGGCCCTCTGTCTCAGCTCCTTCTGTTTCACTTAACCCTTGACCTCTCACATACATGTCCTCCATGAGATGGAAGCAGCTGCAGGACTCAAGCCTAGGACTTTCTTCTTTTTATTGAATCAAATACAAGAGCCAGCACTATAAACAACAACTTCAGCATGTTTAACATGGACCCTCTGGATTACACAGCAACCATCTTTACCAGTATGCCTAACATGTTTTCCTTTAGCACAAAACAGGTTGCTATATAATCTATCAGTCTGAATTTGAGCCCAGTTACTGCTACCCTGTATATTACTTAGTAACACCTGATATTTTGCATCTTTATCATCCATATTTTGAACATTCTCAAACTTATACCGTATAAAATATACACTATTTTACAAAGAAATCAAATCTGTAAAATATATTCCATGGGCTGTGATGCCTGATCATGTTCAAAGGCAGTTGTTTGCATACTAATATAGGTCTAAACATTAGCTCCTCTCCTATCAATTTTTTCTTGGCTACATCCACTCTGTCTTTTTTCCTTCACTTCTTCTGTTTAGATGAGATTTATCATTTCTTCAAAAAACTGATCCATCTACTACTGGAGAATTCAAAAGGTTCACTAGGGTAGCTGTGAGCTTAAATTCCATCATGAGTGTGTAATGGCAAAACCTTCTGATCTCTCCTGTTTGCACCCATGGAGGGAGATGAGTGTGATTTCACTTGTCCACCCCGGGGATGACAAATTCATGTAGGTAATGGGGTGTAGGATCTTGTTTCACCTTCTGACTGGGACTCCAGAAGTATGAAGAGATCTGTACAAGTTTCATAAATTGGCAAATGTCTACATAAACACTTCCACTTTCTCTGTTGTGGTTCGAAAAATGGGCCAGAGAATTATTTTCTTAAAAACCCAGACATGCTTGGTATGATAAACAAAATAATACCATTTATTTATCTAATCAGGGTAATAGAAGATGGGTATATGCAAAGATAGATAGATAGATAGATAGATAGATAGATAGATAGATAGATAGATAGATAGATAGATAGATAGATAGATAGATGTTTCTGTCCTATAGAAAAAGGCATGTAACTTTGCAATATAATATCTTGCATTATAATGAAAGGATTTTCCTCTCTTTTGGCAAAAGGCACATAACTTATGAATTAATTCAGATTTTTCAATGCATGTGTTCAAGATTGATATGTTGGCTGGCTTTGTTATGAGACTAATATTGTCATTGACTCTCGTTCATTTGCTCACATCAGCTAGCCTCTGCTCTGGCTTATCACCAACCCCTCCCACACAGAGCTTTGTATGTGTGTGAGTGTGTGTGTGTGTATGAAATGCTGCTGCACTTTCTGAATGGGTTTGAGAAGAAACTTATAACACAGTCCCAGAACTTTTCCTTCACAAAGTTATTATCTTTCAGTTACATTTAATCCAGTGCCATAATACATTAGCTGACTTTGTCCTATCTATTAAATTACCAACAAATTATTCCAAGCATCAAAATGACACCTTTTATTGCCTGAAGAAGGGGCCTGAGTTGCCTCAAAAGCTTGCATAATTTAATAATGTTAATTAGCCAATAAAAGGTGTTATTTTGCTTGACTTCTCATTTTTTCCAAGAATCAAAGTAATTTGTACTTATGGTTTGAGGTGAGAGATGCTTTGTTCCCAGTGAGCAATCTCCAGACCCATGGAAGGTTTCTCAGTGCTCTTTCTTTCTTTGTTCAGGAGCTCTCCTTCTTCACCTTTGACCACCCACTTCTGGTTTTGGGCAGTAATACAGTTTCTCTTTGAGGGTTTTACACAACGTTTCCTTGAATGCTAACAAAGTTTTACCTACTAGACTGGTGATCAAGGCAATTGCATGATTTATGTGGTCTTTCTCACTTAATGGGTTCCTTGCTGTCCCTCAGCAAGCTTTGACTAAAGGCAACCTCATCCAAACTCCAATCTTCATTTTCTTTTGGCTGCTCCCATTAGGGGTCACCACAGTGGATCATCTGTCCTCTGTATTTTGTTCTGTTACACCCATCACCTGCATGTCCTCTCTCACCACATCCATAAACCTTCTCTTAGCCTTTCCTCATTTCTCTTCCCTGGCAGCTCTATCCTTAGCTTCTTTCTCCCATTATATTCAGCATCTCACCTCTGCACATATCCAAACCAACACAATCTTGCCTCTCTGATTTTGTCTCCCAACCGTCCAACTTGAGCTGACCATCTAATGTATGAGTATTTCACCCTTTCAATCCAGCACAATTGCCATCTGGATTAATGGAATTGCTTCAACCATTTGTTGCGGCCACACAGTTTTGTGTATTGGCTATGGAAGCCAAATTATGGCCAGGTTAAGCAATAGTGTGTTGAGCGAAGAGCAGTTAGTTAGGGTGTTACAAGTGTTTTTATAAAGAGGAATCGAGGTCTTATCAATGGCTTCTAGGGTGAACATAAGCCCACACTCTTGGTTAACCATTGGTGTGTAAAGGTCTGTTTATTAATATTTACCATCCTTGATTTACAGTCCTTTTGTTCAGAAGCTGAGTGTCCAGTTTATACCTTCAAGAGAAATGTCGCTGGCTGTTACATAGTCTGGTATCAATCATCTTATCAGATAAGGCTGCAGTCAAGCAAACTGAGATATTTTAGCTGGAAATAAGAGTGTCTGTCAGCAGTTTGCAAAGCCAGGATTTGGGTTTCTATGCTACACCATGATTTTATTTCTTGGTTTACACTGGCAGTTTGAAACCTTTGGTATGAAAAATAATATTGATCAACCACTACAGTAAGAGATTTCTTTAAAATGTCAGCTCTTACTATACCATCACTTTGTGGGATTATTACCCAGAGTACCTGTAGTGTAGTGGTTAAGACTTTGGGCCTCAAACCCTGAGGATGTGGGTTCAAAATCCAGCTACTGACATGGCATAACTAGAAGTAAGTCATTTCACCTGCTTGTGCTCCAAATGAAAAAAGAAAAGAAACGTAACCAATTGAATCTCATAGGTTGTAAGTCATCTTGGACTAAGGCATCAGCTGTGAATGTAAGCATTTTGTTGTGGTGCTGGTGGGCAGGGGGTTATAAAGACAAGTTGTGGCCCATGTTTAAACTATATCTGATAATTCTGTTTGGAATATAGATGAACCAGAAATCACAGAAAAACATGAAAACAGCAAGAAGCATGAAGAATGGTTAAAAAACATAAAGAAACTCCAATAAACAAGCATGTAACAATTTGGAGACTGAGCAAAATAATCATACTTGAAAATAATTAAGTCAAAGTCCGGAATAACAGTAAAGCAAGGTAGTGGCTTTACCAAAAGGCCCAAAGTTCTGAAAAGTAAGAATGTTAAAAGCTTGCCTTTACACACTAATCCCCTGCGTGATTCAACAAATAGATAATTGGTGATGTCTAATGTCAGAAATTTTAAGTTAACAGCACCTAAGCATATGAATGCACAGATGTGAGGTGCAGTCGAGAGCCTAATTTGAGCTCTCAAGTTCTGAATAATAACTTTCTAGCCCAGAACAAACTAGTATTATCTTTAATTGTGCTAGCAATCTTGTTACTTTATTATTTCTTCTCACCTTCTTGCTTTTATGTTAGGCAGCTCTGAGGTCATTGCTGCCATTGGACCAAATTAAGGTGCCTTCCACATGGATTTTACATTTTGTCACTCGGTTTATGCAGGTTAAGCTAATGCCTGCATGGGTATCTTCAGGAATAATTGGTTGGTATGTTTTCTTAAATTCTATGGGCGGTTTCTGTATTTATTGGTGATATGTCCAACCATTTATTTTCCTTCATTCTTGTCCTACTTTGAAATAGCACATTTTTATTATTATAATATCCAGAATTAATCTGTCATCTTATGCAAGAACAAGCTTTTCATTATATTCAGAATTAAAAATAATGTGGTGTCTTCTTTAATAAATGATGGCATATGTTAGGACACTAGTGCTGGGAACCATTTACTTAATACAAGTAAGCAGAATTACAATACAGGCTGATCCAGTGATCAAGATATTATAAATTCAAAGTCACGGATAAAAGACAGCTTTACTCTTTCAAACAATGAATGTAAGTAGACTGTACGTCAGGGGTGGGCAGATTCAGTCCTGGAGGGCCGCAGTGGCTGCAGGTTTTTGCTCCAACCCAATTGCTTAATAAAAAGCGCTTATTGCTCAAGTAACACTTCTGCTTCACTTTAGTTGTCTCGCTCATTAAGATTTTGAACCCTTAGTGCATATTTTAGTTGTAAACAGTTGTATTCTTGGTTTTTAATTGCTGCTTATTAGCAATAAGATGCAAATGACAAAATAAATCAGCATGTCTCCATTTAGCTTGTTTCCATTTACACCTGTGTGTATTCATCATGCCCTATTGGGTTTAATTAAATACTTGGGAGGAAAGTGAAGCACTGAGAATAACTTGTCAGTTTTAGACTTCAAATCATTTGGATGATATACTTAGAAAGGAAAAAAAAATCTAGGATATGAGAATTACTTGACATAGCAGAGTTAAGACACTAACAGGGCATGAAATTAAATAATTGACAAGTATTGGTTTTAAATTAAGCAACTGGGTTGGAACAAAAACCTGCAACCACTGCGGCCCTCCAGGACTGAATCTGCCCACCGGTGCAGCGTAAGTCATGGTTTTGGAAGATATCTAACTCCTTGGTAGATGCTGAAAGTCCCAAAGACAACATCTGCTTCCTTGATCAGCTTCTGGAACAAACCATGTCAATGAACTGAGAGGGGACCAGAAGGTAAAGAAGTTTCTTCTTTTTCTCTTATTCTACGGAGTTCTTGCCACATACATATATTAATGCTTCCCCTTATAGTAAAATGGAGCAGTCCTACAAACTCTAGATAATTCACCATCAGCAGTGAGCTTGTCACACTCTTTGTATGAGTAAGAGGAGAGAAGCACAGGTTGGAAAGTGAGTCAATGTAAGCATTTTACTCTTTATCACTTCAGAATTTATACCTTGAATTGTTAAAATTTCTGCCCCCAGTGTGATTTGTCCAGTCACATATAATGAAATATTTTTAAAGGTATTTCAAAGGGCAATGGATTTCAGTATAATAACATTTAAACAATATGTAGTGTATTAACATTTTAAAAATTTTGAATTATGTTATGTGTTCTCAAATCTACTCCACAAGTATATTTTAGAAAGGGTATATTTAAACAAAAGGTTCCATTTGCTAAAATCACATTTAAAACATGCGCTTGCTGTTTCCCAACAGCTCCAGTGAAAGCAAATTCTAAGCTGTAAACCTTGAGGTGCAGCAAGTTGCTGAGCTCAACTTAGACTTTGTGATTTCAGCATATTGCCTCTAAATATGGTAAGTATATTTAAGAACATACGTTTTTGTGTATTTTAATATCTTACAAAAATCATAAAATGTCTCTTTAACAAACAAATGGTATTTTGCTGATTCAATGAAAGTAAATTTGCTCAGAATCCTTTTTCACTCATTGGAACATTTTTGCTTTTGTAGTAGTGATAAATGATGATCCCATTTTAGGAAGTGGAAATGGAAAATGCAATCTGTAATGGTATAACAGGTCTGTTTATACTCGTATGAATTTAAACATTAGAATATTGTCAGAAAAAGCACTCACACCTACGTAGACAGTTTTAAGATGTGAATTAGCACTGGTATTACTTTTATAAATTGAGAAGTAGCTTCAATTTTATTTAATATAGTAGATGTGTGACATGACCGAAGACTGTGGATCTCAGTTATAGTCCTAAAGTTTAACTGGATGTATCAGAAGTACTATGTAAGTAATTTGAGTGTGTTTGTGTATACCTGAGGGCTTCTGCGCTGGTCCTGGGCAATACTGTGGCTGCAGATTTTTCATACTATCCCTTTTCTTAATTAGTGCTCAGTTTTTGCTGTTAAGTAACTAGTTTTCACCTCATTTTAAATAACTTGTTACTTAAGATTCAGTCTTCTGAATTGCTTGTTTTTTTTTCTTAAATGGCACCGAAACAGAAATGAGCTGTGAAACTCAAACCACTTTCTTAATTAGAAACCCAATTCTTGTTGTTTATTAAACCCGTTTATTTAACTCCATGGCTTACTGACCTCATTCTACCACTGCAGACATTTCCAAAACAGTTTTTCATTTTTCTAAGAGGACCTTGAAAATGTTTTGCAGACCTGAGCAGATCAACATTACTGAGACCTTCACCATTCTTTATATTCACTAAATATACAAAGGACACTGGATAGTTGGTCATAATAATTCACTTTGCATCTTATTAATTTTTGGCTGGAAATTAATAAAAATAATAATGCATTTTGTTTATACAGCTAATAAAAAAAAATTAAGGGGTCTGAGCCTTAAGAACAAGGAAATTAAAAGGAAGGAAAAAGAAGATAATTGCCGTCAAAATCTGGTCACTATATAACCATTTACGCCATAGGCATCCCACTGGCACATCTCCATATTTCAAACTTGTTTCTATATGTGGCAGTAAGCCCATAAGTCAATCAATAGAAAAAATGGCATTTTTATATACACACAGGTGTCTTCTTTCAAAAAGATCACAAGTTGTCATGTTGCCTGCTCTGTTTCATTATTAAAATATAAGATTTGCACCCATATACCCCAAAGCATCACAACAATTCATTTTGATTTTGATTCAATTTTGATTTGAGAAGAAGATGATATTTTTGTCTATTCAATCTGATTTTATCTAACATCCCACCTACGTCAAGCCGCATACAGTGAAAGGCACATTACTTACCATTGGTTAGCAGAGATTTTAGAGCAGTCTAATGATACATAGTTGTCTATGATCGGTCACTTATATCACATGTCATAGTTGTGCGTAAACTCCAGGGTATGTAACTGGTAATCTTTACACACTATACTGCATCATTGCATACAAAGGTTGAGTCAGGCAATGTTTTTAACCTTATTGAAAATGACAGGACTCAAGGTTACGTTTGATGTATAATGAGTAAAACATCCCTGCTACAGATCAATTCTTGCTTTTACTAGAGACTTGTCTTTTGTTGATGGTCATTGAAAAACACATATTTAGGAGAAAGTGTATTCTCTTGAATTCAAAAATGGAATTAGTAAGAATAATGGAAATGTAGTATATAGATACAATTTTACCTGTGGCAGAACTTGTAAAAGAGTTCGCTTCGGCAGATTTCAATATCATGCTTTGATCTATAATCTTGTACTGTTGGAGAGTTTTGGAGAGTCTAGCTCAAAAGCACTATGCACTGAATTTAGGTTTCCTTTACCTTATTACGTACAGAATCGACATTTACAGGCTACAGGTTTGCTTGCCCCATGGAATGAAATGAACATTTTAAGCAATGTATAGATAAGAACAGGTAAAAAGAAAATCATGAACTATGGACCATGTTCACCTCCTCTATGTTCTGTCCATGAGGGGACTCCTTTAGTGAGCTGTGCTAGTGTTTAAATTGGCCACATCACACCATCACTCTTGCCTTGTGCTGCACCAAGGGCTTGAATTGGGCTGCTATGCTGAACCAGCAGTTAGTTCACTGTTTCTGGTTTGCAAATTGGAGCATAGCGGCACATCATGGTCTGACCTGTATGGGGACAACTGCAGTTCTTAACAATATTGCATGCATTTTACCACTCTGACAAATTTCAACTTTTTAACTAAACAGGAAAATTCATTTTTATTGTTGAGTCAGTGAGTGAATGAACTTTGCATTATAGATATTTAAAATTAAAGTACCTGATGCATTTCAGATGTTAAGCTAACACTCCAAAGAATAGAAAATTGTCCTTATCAAGTTCTTCCTCATGCACTTTTTAAAAAGCTGATGTTATTATGGAAAGGAAAACTCTTATTTGATTTGTCATCGATTAAACTTGCATGTCTATAGATGGGATAAGTAAAAAGGCAACCTTGAGAAGGCAGTTTACCTAAATTAATTAAAATTATATAAGTACAATTTATTTACATTACTAGCCTCAAACTCACTTATTGGGATGAATGTAAAATAATTTGAGAAGAAACTTGTCATTTGATATTTCTAACACTGCTTGAACCAAACAATGTTTCTTCATGAAGTGGACAGTGGAAACCATTAAAAACTATTAAGATTTCCATATGACATGTTACAAGATGCTAGTTAATGTCCAGGTCAAGAAATTTACAAATGCTTGACTTTCAAAGTTTTTATTCTGGTTCTCACTATTCTGGATTAACTAATGAAGCATGTTGACTTTTTCCAGCGCGAGTGCATTTCTATCCATGTTGGGCAAGCTGGAGTACAGATGGGCAATGCCTGTTGGGAGCTGTATTGTCTGGAGCATGACATCCAGCCAGATGGGCAAATGGCTAGTGAGAAACTTGCTGTAGGTGGGGACAGCTCTTATGACACCTTCTTCTGTGAGACAGGAGCCGGAAAGCTTAATCCTAGAGCCATCTTTGTGGACTTGGAACCCACAGTAATTGGTGAGTCCTCTTGCAACCCAAGCATCTGGCAATGGAAAGTGCCAAAACTGGACATGCAAAGAACAAGCTTGAGTGCAATTTTCAAAATAGTCCCATTTCATTAAAAAAAAACGGTAATAAAATAACCAAAAAAGTGACAGGAGTATTTAATCTCTAGTTATAATTCAACCCACCTAGCAAACCAGTTCTAGCAAAAGTTGTCACTGTAGTTGAAGTTTGTTTCTTTTTTGTTTAGTAGTATGATTTAAATATGTTTCATATTATGTTGCAAATTTAGTTCTAGGTTTTGTTTTGTCATTATATTTATGTAATATCATTATTCATTTTGTAATTTTTTTGTATCTATCATTCTCCTGTGTACCTTATTTGTTGTGGATAGTACCTCAGTGGGTTGGGTCCCAAAATTAGGCAGCTGAGGATCCACCCTTAGTGAGTATTTAAGATGATGTTGTTGTTATCACAGCAGCTTAGACATTGTTGGATTGTGGATTATTGTGCTCTTTTGAGTTTTGGATTGAATTTGTGGCTTTTCAGTATGGAGTGAGAACGCTGCCAAAAATAAACTTGTAATAATTTAAAACAAATTACATTTCACACATGTGAATTATGCTTGCGCCTCTTAAAATTACACTTGCATCTGAAAATTATTAGTATAATACTCAAGCGTGAACAAACTGTCACTCACCTAGTAGGTTGGGATTTCAGACCCAATGATGTGATGTCATCTGTGTTTGCATAGATGGATGTGGGCAGCCCAGAGTTCGTCACCCCATCTCATCCTGTTTGCCACTGCAGGAGGATTTACTCAATCTGCCTGTGAGATGTGGGTTCTGGCTCCACACTCCCATCTGATTTTTGGAAGTACTTGAACCCAACACCGTCGATAACGTAACCGAGTGAGCTTGTCAGTGAAGGCAATAAACATCTAAGCAAGGGGATGGTTGAAAGTGCAACAGTGCTTTTATTTAAAACGGTCCATCAAAACAGGTGTTCACATAAATAAAGTGCAGTTCATTCAAAGTCGTCATTAAATAAATAATCCAATAAAACATGTGGAGGTTAAAAATATAGAAAAAACAATCCTTTAAAACAAGAGGTAAAATGTTTAAGGAAGCAGTCTTTAGAAACAACAAGAACAAACCCGGTGCCTTCTTTTAAAACTAGCGTCCCTCTTGCTTCACCCATCAGGACCACGCAACAAGGGAGACGCTCACTCTGCAGCTGACCCTCTCTATGCCTCTGCTACTGCCAGTCGCCTTCCCGATCCTTGGCTCCGGTCGGCTCCCACCTGACAGTGACTTGGGAATCCCATAATGGCCAAGGCTCTCACATTCGGGACACTGCGTCCCAAGTCCCGACTCCCGCTACCGACTGCGGAGAGTTTAGCACCTTTCCGGTCACTCCTGCCCTGCAACAAACTTCTGCGGGCGTGACCACAACCACTTCTCCCAGGTGTTGGCCAAACACCCAGGCAGCCTTCAGCTGTATTTCGGCGCTTGCTCGCCTCCTTCCTGCTGCACACCGATTCTGCTTGCGCTCTTTCTCCTTAATCCCCCTCTCCTTCCTGCTTCCAACCTCCATTTCCTTCTCATTTCCTTTCTCAATCCCCCAAACTCTCCTGCGGATAATATCTTTAATTATTTTATTTTAAAATTGGGGTTTAATTGAGTTTAGGGCCACAATACTAGCGAAAGCACCGTAAGAGCCAATCAGAATTTTTGAAACCAAGTCTGTGATTGGTTGGTTTTGTGGCACACTTATAATGGTACAGAGAGTTGAGCGCCGCAGCAGAGAATGTTGTGAGCTAGCAACACATTGCGCAAGCAGCTTAAATGAAAAAAACTGAGCGAGAGGGGGTGCTATTGTGTGTGTGTGTATATGGATAAGTGCAAACACTGAAATACATTTTTTGCACGCAGCAATGAATTTTGTTCACTCAAATTCAGCTTTTGTACGCTCAAAATAAATTTCTCTTCAAAATGCAACACTTGCACTTGCAATCTTTTTTTACGTGCGCTCAGAATAGTGGCACTGAAATAACGCCATAGAAACGCCCACACCCTATGGATCGCCCCGCGGCTCGCTATGGCCCAACGACTCCTTGCTAAGCCGCGAGCGCGTTGATTATTTATTTAAAAATGGCCTTTACTCAGTGAGCTGTGGACCGCTATACCACAAAGCACTTCCTCGTTTTCCTCCTGAAATTATCAGTTCATAAAATCTTGCATAAGCTCCAAAATATAAAGTTATTATACATTTTATCACAATATAATAGGAAAAAGAATTACTGTTAAAATGTCGATAGGATGGAGTGAGGGAGATTTAAATTAGATGGAGGTTGCAGGTAAAACTGATGACATATGCCCAAATGGCTCTAATATGTATGCAGATGAAGGTAAAGGGTGAAGAGGGGAAGCTGATGGTGGTTTTATACTAGAAAAAAGAAATAAGTAGTAGTTTTACAATCATGTATATGAGATATACTTGAACCTACTCTACTGTGATAAAATGAATTATAACATAGTATTTTGGAGCATACACAGCATTTTTTGAACTGAGCGTTTCGGGACAAAAATGAAAAAGTGCTTCAGCAAATTGAGTAAATCTCCCTGCAACAGCAAACATGGTGAGATGGGGTGGCAAACTCCAAGCTGCCCTCATCTAACTGTGCAAACACAGATAACGTTATATTGGCGGGTGTGAAATCCAAACCCTGTCCATGTATGTGCACGCCCCTCTGACCTCTGCACCCTGCCCACATAAGGAGTGTGATAGCTTGCTGATGATTGAGAATTGTACTCCCACTTTTTGGAAGCAAGTACAATTTTAAGAAGTTCAAGCGTATGAAATTCACACATATGAAATGTAAATTTGTCATAATAAGTTATTTGTTGCAGTGATCTCACTTCATATTTTAGCCCATGGTTTTGAATTAAGGTATCGTCTCAGTTTTCTGTTTTGGGATTTGTTTACTTTTGGTTTTTGCCTTTCTGGTAAACCTATTTTTGCTCTTTCACTCTTGAATAAATTCTTAAAAATATTCAAGTACTTTATTTTGTTCACCAGAGTTTTTTTTCCTTGGTTTTCTCTCGCCAGTTTTTTGGATATCATGGACATTTAAAGTAATTTTTTGAACTTTTAAGAGTTCAACCTGCCTGTTGTCTAAGATTCAGGGCTGCCTAGAGTAAAGCCTATCTTTAGGCAGTCCAGTGAAGTTCCTGACTGAAAGAGTGGTACTTTTCATGGGCCTTCATTCCTTTTTTGGTATTTTATATGAGGGCAGAGAACATGTATGTGAACTCCAATGCTCCAACACTCCTAAAAAAAAAGCTGTATCACTGACTGATTTTAGTGAATTGGAAAACCATGTCTAGAATTGGTTTATGGTTTATGTTGTTTCCAGATGAGGTACGCAAAGGAACGTATCGACGTTTGTTCCATCCAGAGCAACTCATCACGGGCAAGGAGGATGCTGCTAATAATTATGCCCGTGGGCACTACACCATTGGCAGGGATATCATCGAATCAGTTCTTGACCGTATTCGAAAGCTGGTGAGGCAACAGGAAAACATTTTTCCTACTCTTGAGAATAGCTAATTAAATCATAGTGATTCAAAAAGAAAGCTTTGTTCTACTTTTTGCTTATATTAATTCGTCATATATTTTAAAAAATCATGTTGTACTCATTTGACAGCTTGGTAAATAGCCTAGTTTGGGTGACATATGGACAAAGCTTTGTAAAATATGATACATAATTAATATACCTTACATGATGGAAAACAGCTGAAATTAATGGACTAGGCAATAAATGAATAAATGATTGTTAAAGATAATGATAATTATAAATAATGTAAATTTTAGAGTTAAAAAGCACAACCTACTAAGATCAGCATGATAAGCACAACAAATTTTAAGAAACCCTTATTGGAAAAAATACATATTTTAAATATACTGATGTAAAATATGTGGTGGGCGGACGCCCTGCCTGGGGTTTGTTTCCTGCCTTGTGCCCTCTGTTGGCTGGGATTGGCTCCAGCAGACCCCCGTGAACCCTGTGTTAGGATATAGCGGGTTGGATAATGGATGGATGATGTAAAATATGAAAGACTGCAAAAGTTACATTTTATTACTTTTTATTCAAAAAATAAGTTAGAAAACTGGTATAAAATTCAAGTTAGGTTAGACAGATTTTATGAATTTTATTTTTAATATACTATTACGTTGTTAATGTAGGGTGACTACCAAAGGTATTAAAATCCCAATATAAAATTGTTAAGTTTTAAAATTAGACTTTGTTTACATTAAACAGATTAGGTTACAGATTTTATTCATTTAATGTTTTTAACGTACTATTATATACAGTGCTCACCCTGTGTCTCTGTTGGCTCCCTCCGATAGTTCAAAGACATACAGGTTAAGTGAATTGCCGACGCTAAGTTGGCTCTAGTGTGTGTGGTGTGTGTGTGTTGGGGTGTATGTGTGTCTCCTGTCCATGCGAGTTTTCTTGTCCTGCATCGTTTGCTTTCTTGAATAAGCTTAAGCCACTTGTGACTCTACTCAGGATTAAATGGGCTCAGAAAATGGTATGTTACAGTTTGATATGTTTTTTAAATGCACGGAAGCATTTAAGTACTTGCTGCAATTTAATAAAGCTGTTCCTTAGATGAATCTATTTAGCAACCATTGTTTAGCAAGGGTTACTTACAGCAGTAAAATCCTAAATGCCCCATGGTGCCAGTTCTCAGTGACTAATCTGTCTTCACTAGGCTAACCAGTGCACTGGGCTACAGGGTTTCTTGATCTTTCACAGTCTGGGGGGAGGTACAGGCTCTGGTTTTGCCTCTCTGCTCATGGAGAGGTTGTCTATCGACTATGGGAAGAAAAGCAAATTGGAGTTTGCAATTTACCCAGCTCCTCAGGTAAGATCAATATAACTATGAAATATCATTAAGCCAAGCTAATACCTCTCAGTCTGAAGTTTTTGACTGTTGTATATAATTTGTCTTTGTATAAGACATGACATGAAGTACACTTGCCTCAAGAGTGATGCAATTATTTCACCGTTTTACACGAAACTTGACCAGAACAAGTACTTTTTTATGTCCATGTTCTTTGTGCATCTTTTTTCTCTTTAAATCAAACATCCCTTTCACTCCTCATAATTGATGTCCCTCAAAGAAGTCAGACCCCTAAGCCCATATTGAAAACTACAGGTTGAGCCGTCAACACGTTATAGACACAAACATTCATTGTGTCCTGTTGTTCCTTTCAGCATGCCACTTTACATTAATTATTTCATACTAAACATAAAGTGAAATTTGATTTTTAAAACATTTTTCTAAAGAAATCTTTCAACAACTACCAAATTTTATACTCTTTTTTCAAAGTCCCAGAACACAATGAACGCAACTTACTAAGTTTTACAAGAACTAAAAGCGACGATTCATTTATAGTCCAAAATGACAAGCAACCTGGAATCCACAATTATAACTTCTCATTGTCTAAAATGGGGGTCTGACACAATGCTTAAGGTACTTTAGCATCATCACTATGTGTAACACCAAGGAATCCATTAAAACTGACCTCCACTTTAATATCAATCACATCATTTCCTAGTAAGTATGAATTAATTTCACTTTCCACTCCTGTTTTCATTAAGTTCTGCCCCAAGGCAAGATTTTCTCAAATATTTAAAGAGAATATATTATGAATTAAGTTTGTGTATACATGCTCCTTAATATGGCAGATTCTATTTGAACAGGTCTCTACAGCCGTGGTGGAGCCCTACAACACAGTTTTGACCACACATTCCACCTTGGAGCACTCAGATTGCGCCTTTATGGTTGATAATGAGGCTATTTATGACATATGCAGGAGAAACCTGGACATTGAGCGTCCCACTTATACCAATCTCAATCGGCTCATTGGCCAAATCGTATCTTCTATTACTGCTTCCTTACGTTTTGACGGTGCCTTGAATGTGGATCTGACAGAGTTTCAAACCAACTTGGTTCCATATCCCCGTATCCACTTTCCCTTAGTGTCTTATTCCCCAGTTATATCTGCAGAAAAGGCTTATCATGAGCAGCCTTCAGTAGCTGAAATCACATGCTCCTGCTTTGAGCCAACCAATCAGATGGTAAAGTGTGACCCTCGTCACGGCAAGTACATGGCCTGCTGCTTACTGTACCGTGGTGATGTAGTGCCTAAGGATGTGAATGCTGCTATTGCTGCAATCAAGACCAAGAGGGCCATTCAGTTTGTAGACTGGTGTCCCACTGGATTCAAGGTGAGCCTGGAGAAATCCATTAATATTTGATGTGGACAGCTAAATTGTAGATGGCCTAATTTGTAAAGAAACGATTGCAGTTATTCTGAAATACAGTAAATATCAGTGGATTAAACTTCGAAATTTATTTATGTTTAATGATCAGTGATACATGGAATATAACCAATTACAGTGTATAATTAACTTCAGATAAGCTGAACTGTCTTAACTAGATCAAATACAAATGAAGCTGTGGCCAAGTGGTCTTTGTAAGGTGGTAGCTACAAAGCAGAATACTACAAAATATCTTTCAAACTTTTGTTGTTTTTTTTTTTTTTTGCTTTCCAGGTGGGCGTCAATCACCAGCCACCTACCGTGGTGCCTGGCAGTGACCAGGCCAAGGTGCAGCGTGCTGTCTGCATGCTAAGCAACACTACTGCAATTGCAGAGGCTTGGGCCCGACTAGACCACAAGTTTGACCTGATGTATGCAAAACGAGCATTCGTGCACTGGTACGTAGGGGAAGGCATGGAAGAAGGTGAGTTTTCAGAGGCCAGGGATGACCTGGCAGCCCTGGAGAGGGATTATGAAGAGGCAGGTATTGACTCCGTGCACAGCACATGTGAGGAAAAAGAATATTAAAACAAGGATAAGGTAAATCTCAGAATTATATTAATAAGTTGCTGCTTGAGATTACACCTGAAATCAGTATTGATAGTTGTCTGCTGTTTCACGAAATTACATCCAAAAATCAAGGCTGAAAGTTACTTGTTCATTGAAAATAGATGTTTTAGAAGGACCAGAAGCACATACTGTATTTTGTCTATGACCAATGAATGCCCTTAATGTGTAGTAGCACGTTTCTCCTTCCTGATATCTCTAGGCAAAACCTGTACATGCACTGGCATAGCAGAGTCAGCCTTCAGACCCAAAGGGCCCTCTAACCAGACTTCCACAAAGCCAGCCACATAAAAAAATAGCTTTAAGTTTTGGAAAGAGAAAAAAATATTTTATTCATTTTTAGCCTAAATGAAACAGTGAAAACCTGGTGTGTTGCATCATAACACATCGAGAAAACCTGCATAGGTAAGCTAGTAGACAATGAGGTGATAAGAAAAAGAACATAAATGAGCACTGCTTGAATCAAGCAACTGGCAGAACAGGCCATTGCAAAACTACCAAAGGTAATATTTATGCTTAAAACCATCAGTGGAAGAGGGAATTGGCAAATGGTAACAGTGTCATAAAGGGAGCAGATTGTTGTACTGTACATCAGGTGAATCGAGCATCGAGGCAAGTGTGAAATAATAACATTGGAGGCCCAAGATAAGTCATTGCTATATGTGAATGCCATAGTAGTTTTCCTGTGAACTGCAACAAATTGGCCAGCCAGAGTGCAGGTTTACTTTTGACTCTGATTGTTTCTGACTTCAAATTTGAAATGCATACAATCACCCATGTAATATTTTTCTAGTTACTGTTGTGGAAAAAAATTAAGGAAATTGTCAAGGATTTCTTAGGATCTTCTAGTACAAGGCTGGGTTGACTGTCTTCAGAGTTTTTTCTATGTATTTTCTCTGCAGTTAGGATTAATAGTTACCATCTAGTCTGAAGTGCTCTGATTTGGTCTGTTTAATCTGTTCAGATATTATTGTCATTTTTGTTTCTAATTGTTATTCCTTTTCATAATTGCCACCTAGCAACTGCACCATTCTTATAAACTGCTGCATACAAACTTACATTTGATATTTGAAACCAAAAACAGGCTGCATTCACACTACAGCTCAATTCTCCTTTTTCACTCATTGGTAACAAAGAACTAAAGAAGAATGATTAGCAAAAACTATCATGGAATCCAAACATTTCAGAAAGGATTTCCCTGCTCTCATAACATGTTTTGCATCCAAATCATTCACATTGCTATCACCAGTCCTGCCTCCTGTCCTTGTGGCCACTTGTTTCAGGACACCAATATGGATAAATGTGCTCAAACAGGCTGTGACATTTTTGTTTCTTGATTCGCTGCCTTGCCATCTTGAGCTGATTAAATCTTACATGTCCTGCACTGAAATGACGTGAAGCAGAGCAGCAACCAGCATCTTTAAGTCTGCATCTGTCTGTCTGATTAGTTTTGTGCATGTAGGGTACATTTAGAGAGAGACAGATTTGGATCAGTCGCAAAACTTTATCTTAGCAGTAGTTAAAAAAAAAAGACGGGACAAAAATCAGGACAAAGGAAATCAGGGTCGAGTCACTTAAGTTACCGTGTGAATGTAGTTCAGTCATTTTATGTCAACAACAGCATCAAAAAATGTTAAATGTGTGAAAATGCTAAATATGAGAATGTTACATTTTTTCAAGAAGGGGCCCCTATCTCCATTATTGTGGGGGTGGAGGGACACGGATTCTATGCTTTGCCAGAGTATGTCCCACTTGTTTCATTTGTTGGGAGCTTGGAAATGTGGTTAAGTTCAGTTTTCAAAAGAGAGGAGACCACTTGATCAAAAATGTAATCATCTGGCCTCTCTTGTGGGCATCCTGCCAGAACCGTACAAATCTGTCACAAGTATTGTTATTTCAAACCACATTTAACAATTAACTTTATGACCTATTAAAACATCCAGGTAAAAAAAGTTTAAAAGAGAAAAAAATGAATATATAATATAGGTAAAAAAAAACAAAAAAAGGACGTAAATCAAAATTACAGAAAACTTCCTTTTATACATTATGGAGATACATTACCTGAAGTAGGATTTCCAAAACTTTTCAGCTTACTAATTTTGTTTATATACATGATACCAACATTTGAAGACATAAAACAATTTAATTTTGCACAAAAAAAAGTACAAAGCTCTTGTAACTTAGCACAAGGATTACAATTTCAGTCCTGGCCCTCATTGTGGCTGCAAGTTTTTTGTTCTTCTTTTTTTTCTAATCAGTCAAGCACACCGTTACTTTAAACTAATCTCATTGTTTAATTAACTGACCTTTTTTCCTTGTCTTAGTTTTCATTCAGAAATGTGCAGTAGGTTTTTCCACTTATGGGAGTAAAACTGTTATCATTTTCTTTCTCTTAATTGTATCAAAACACTGACAATTAAATGACATGGAAAGCGAAAGGGTAGAAGCTACTTCAAAGTCAGAGATGGCCACTTGTGTGCTTATTAGTAAATAATGTTTTACATAAAATTAATGATAAAAAAGAACAAAATACAGTATTAAACCAAGATAAAAAAGAATTAATTCATCTCTGACAAACAGACATAATGGCATATAAAACAAGAAAACAACAACTTGAAAGACATTGAAACTGGAGGTACCTTAATTAATGGAAAAGTCCAATTAAAAGAAGACATTGGTTGGCATGAAAGGCTGCAGCAACAAAGGGGTCCAGGACTAAACTTGGAAACTCTTGAGTTAGCACATTAAATTGAAATAATAAAGAAAAGATGCTTTAAATAGTTGCAATAGTAAATCTTTAAATAACATAAATGTGATCAATGAAGCACAAGATCATCTTCTATTAAAAAATGCATATTCCTCATCAACGTGCTATCATATTTCAACCCACTCCTTCATAAAGTCATACATTCTATGAAAGTACCTTGGAATGAATACTGGAAATACCCGTAATGCTCTTCTCACCTTTTCATTGATTACTGGTATCTCTGAGTCCATTCTGAGAAAGACATGGGGTTCCGTTCAACCAATGCAGTATCAAAACTGCCTCCAATTCAATCAGTGAAGTTCCATTATCTTATTTTGCTATTATTGTCCTTCACATATTCAGTCACTGCCTTCACATTTCACACCAGAAATCAATATTATATGCATCATAATCGTGTTTATGGTAACTGAAACAAAAAATGTAGTGCACACTCAACAATGTAAGCCATATTAAAGGTTGATTGTAAAGTGCTACTGGTAAGTAAAAAACATTTTTAAGATTCCTAATTTAATGTACAGTGACAAAGCTGTACAAACAAAAATGTACAAGTAATACATAATTCCAACAGGCTTCTGAGTGCACTTCAAATGATGTGGCCAGTGTAGGTCCTATGTAAATTCTTATGTGAATTAGAACACGTAGTAGGTAAGGAAATAATTTGAGCATTTTATCTAATGTTGCTTCACTTAAACATTAAGAAAAGTAAGCATCATGCAAACCTACCTCTTTTCAAATCTTGAAGTTTTCATCTTTGGCAGTATAGGTAAATTGCCATCTAAACTGAAAGACCATGTCTGTCAACTTCCACGCAGGAAACTACACATGGTTAAAGATATCTGGTGCTGGATTGCTTTTTATTGGAGGTTTTCACTGTGCACCAAGGTAAAGTTATAAAGAGTGTCAAAATGTAATTTTTTATAATTATATAATGTCATCTTGTATCTTTAAGACAATGATTACATAAAACTAGCTAGCCTTCCATCAATTTTTATCCACCCTACACATTCAGTCTCTGATTTTAAGATGATCCATCCTCAACTGTGAATTATTGTGATTGCAATGTCTACTATTGAACGAGAGGAACAGTGAAATTTCATTAAGGAATAAGTAAGTTTAGAATAAATCAATGCTCTTTAAATGGTTAATGTAAAGTGGTAACCATATGAATGGAAATTGATATATTCTAGCAGCATAAAAAGCAAACCAAATGTACTAAGAATCTGTTCTGTATCCAAACTCCGCATTGGAAATGACCTCTTGAGGTTTATACAGAGAAATGCATAGTTGCCCATTGAAATGGGGACCACTATAAGTTAGAAAACAAGAGGTAAAGGATTTGAGGAGGTGATAAATTTAAACAGCAAAATGTGTGCCTTGTTAGTATTCAAGTTCTCATGATTTTCTTCTGCCACTCTTGAAAAGTGTGTTTACTTGAAAAATCTTTAAATTCTATACATTTTTGTGTCACTAAGAATTATGTATTTGAATTTTTCAGTGTCTCTATCCATTCCTTGCTCCTATTCAGTCTGTAAACAATGTGTTTCACCCAATAATTTATTTTCTTTATTATTGAAACCTAAAGTTCTGATGTAGAGTCTCCTTTTGCTTAAGTAATACCTGGTAAAAAGATTGTTAAGGTGGCACTGAATGGAGGATTATCAGGAAGTAGGCCAAGGGGCGCAACAGTTTCAGCAGCTATTACAGACTCCCATTTTGTTCTAGAGGCAACCCTAAGGTGAGTTGAGGCAAAGGCTTGATTGGGCCTGCCTGGTCAGATTATTTTAAGGAGAGAGAAGGGGACATGAGAAGAAGGTGGGAGAGAGAAGGGGACATGAGAAGAAGGTGTTGCCGACATTATTTTAAAACACATACTGTCAGAAACTGGAATTTGAATTTGCCTTTTAATTGTATTTTTCTCTTAATGTCCCCTATGTATTGCTTGCTTATTTGGCTTAATAAAAATTAATTATTTGTGATATACCCAGGGTTCTTTGAGTACTTTATTTCTGGCTTATTTAGCACAACAAAGTGCCCCCTGTTCTGTTGGCATTTGTTAAATTGGTCTATTTTACCTGTCCTGTCACATGAGGGTTCTAGAAGAGCATCATTAGAGGCGCCAAGACAGCAAAGGGGAGCAGAAGGAAAACCCAGGGAATGAGAATGAAGAGTGAGCAACGAGTTTATTCCTTTCTTATATTTTTACTTCTCTCAAGGCCAATTAATTTAAAGACAACTTAGGGGTAATTCTTTGAGTTTATCAATTCAAATGGCAGTTCTGCAACATCTACTGCATTTTATGGGCTGTGTGCCACAGTTGATTGATGTAACTAGTTAGGAGAACAAATCCTAAAGAACTTCCAACTGAAGACTTAAGTATAAAAGTCTCAGATCAGTATAAAAGTCTCAGAAAAAGGATAGGAAAGATCACATTGGCGCAAACAAACGGAAATTATTACTCAGTGAAATAACAGAATAGCGAAAAGAGATTGAATATATTGTTTGGATTTAAACTAAGTCGGGGACTTGTAGATCGTCTAATTTGTGTTGCCAGCGAGAATTACAAGATTCCAAAAACGTCCCTTTCAAGTCCCACCCTTCTTACAACCATTTTCAAATAAAACCACAGTCATCTAACCTCAGTCATGTGAATGCTTTTGGCAGACACACTTCCTGCACTCTCAGCTCTTATAAATTTTATCAGGACAATAGTTTTATACGTTCTAGATTACACATCAACGACAAAGCGAAGAAGAACGAGCATGGACAAACATTCAAGAAAGTCTTTTTAATTATTAGAAACGATATTCACTGCGATCTTGAAGAAAAGTTAATTGTTTAGTAAGTTTTGAAGTAAAAGTGAAAATAATGCATATGTAACAATTTGCATATGTAACAATTCCCATGAAAATAACAATCTCTTTAAATTGCATATCAAGTAAACCAAGCCCAAGCGTGGGAGAGCAGGGGGTAGAGCGCCCTAGTATACTATATAAAAAGCTTCAGGATTACCAGCATCATACAATTGTTATCACCCACTTACTGCAGACCAATAAGGGAAAGGACAAGGCAGATTGAACAGTTCAGTATTGAATCCTGTTTTCTTTGGCAGATGCGTGCTTTAACAGCCCCACATGACACATTTTAAATTGAGAATTAAATATATTCTAAACAATCATTCAGTGTAGGTGGCAGCCCATAATACTGTATATTAGGAGTTGAACCATATACTAGGAAGTTGTCCTGGAGCAAGGAATCGGTCTAGTCTTAAAAAGTTCAGTAATGCAATAGACTCCAACCCTAGATATCAGTGCATTGCTGGAAATGAACCTCAGTATGGAGCCTAAGGCCACTTCACAACCAGAAAACACAACAGCATGGGAAGAAAGTAAGAGTAAATGTCTGACTGGAGGCAAGACCTTTTCAACTCAGAGAGGGATACAGATTTTGTTATTTTGCTTTTTGAGTTTTCTTGATGGGAATGGTAAGAGGTTACATTGTGCTTTTACACAGATCTTCATCTCCGACTTTTTCTTGCTCTATTTCTGTTTTAGAATCATAATTAAGAAATGTAAGCTAGGAAAAACTGTAGAATCCAATGCAACATCTGGTAAACTAAGGAAAATAGGAACTACTGGTAATAACTTCCACAATACCCAATAAGGGACTGCAGTAAAAGAACAACTGACCCTGTTAATGATCTATTTAAGAGATACCTTTCAAGTAATGTGAAACAAATTGTACAAACATCCTGAGAACCATTAAATATGGGGCGTTTTCTAATGTTTTAAGACTCTAATGATGGGATGTTCTGCAAGAAAAGGATGAATTCAGCTAAACACTGAAAAAGGACTGAAACCTTACAGAATGTTAATAGACTGGCTAACAGTACACTCAAATAGACTCATTAACATTTTAGCATCATGAATAGTTATAAGAGAACAAATTCTAAGCACAAAGTCAACTTTGGTTGCAAAAAAGCTCGAATGAAGCCACCTGGGCCATTGGAGTTACAAACCACAGACTGCCCATTATCATGCCACATTGTTTGTTTTCTGATCTGGTGTCAGGGATGCCAGGGGCCATGACCCGGCCGGGACGCCAGGAGGGACCGGAAGAGGGTCAGAGCCCTGCCTGGACCACGTGGGGTTCGCCTTCCGGGTTGCTTTGGGAGCCACGGGTCAAGGGCTTGGAAGCTCTTCCCTGTAGGGGCCCGTGGCCACCGCCAGGAGGCGCCCAATGCCTTGGGACTTGTTTCCCCAGCACTCCCGCCACACCAGGAAGTGCTGGGGGGAAGATTTATGACGGCGCCCGGAGAGCAGCCGGGAGGACAGCCGGCATTTCCGCCACACTTGGGCGTGGCCAGAAGATTGCCGGGAACACCTGGGGCTCATCCGGGTCCTCCATAAAAGGGGCCGTCTCCCTTCATTCAGGGCTGGAGTCGGGTGGAAGGAGGACGAAGCAGTGGAGAGTGGAGGCGGCCCGAAGAAAGGCATTGTGGCCAGGACATTGAGTATTTGGGGTTTTGTGCACGTGACTAGGTCTTTGTGACCAGTGAACTGGGGTCTTTGTGACCAATGGACTGGGGTCTTGGTGACCATAATAATTGTAAATATTTTGTAAATAAACGTGGTGGTGTGATAACAACATGTCCGCCTGTCTGTGCCCGGGTGCCGTTCACATCTGGCGTAGTCGGCAGGATGCTCCGCCTGTTTCAAGGCGGAGACCTGTTATTAAACAATTTGTTGTGGACGACCCGGTGCAGCAGGGGACCCCACCCACGTACCGCGGGTGCTGCGTGCACACAGTCCCGCGGGGTAAAGGAACCCCACGGACCGCCAGGGGTCCGCAGGAGGGCCGTTATTCCCTGAAGCGGGCGGGCGGCGCATTGGAGGAGTGCAGCGGGCTCCCACGATCGCGCCGTTGCTGGAGGCGCCGGGACGGCATGGCGTCCAGAGAGGCCACGCCGAGGACGTTTCCTCGGTTTGACGGGACCTGGGAGGTGAGTTCCCTGCCTATCGGCAGCCGGCCCTTGGGGGCCGGGCGTGTTTTGTTTTCCAGGCAGGGACCTCCGGATCCGCGTCAGTGGCGGGCGATGCTGGTCTGCGGGCCCGCAGCGTGGCGGCAGCCGCGAGGGCTGCGGAGGAAGAGACGCTGCAGCTCGAAAGGTGCTGGCAACAGCAAGGCTGCCGGCAAGCACGTCGCCGCCGCAGAAGGAGAGCCAAGATGGCCGCGGACCAGAAGTCCCTCCCCCTGACAGGCACGCGATTGGACGGTGTGTCTTGTGTGCCCGCCGATGACTGCAGAGAGGCGGGACCAAGGAATGTCCATCACGGGCAGGGGGAGACCCGATTGGGCCGGAGGAGAAGGCCCACAGGAAGTGGCGGCGCCGGAGGCCGACAGTCAGGTAGGCTCCGCGCGGTTAACTTCCTGTCTTTGCCGGCTGCTTTGGCGGAGCTGGAGGCGTCCCTTCAGCCCGCCGGGCAGCGTGTGTTACAGGTGCTATGTGCCCTCCGGGCTGAGGTGCTGGTACTGGAGAGGAAGGCGCTCGCGGCGCTGAGAACGTTTCAATCGACAACGGGACGGCGCGACGCTGGAATCTCCAGCCGGAGAGGTACGGCGGAGACGGTGAGTACAGCCGATCCGTAAAGCATATGGGAGGGCTGCTGAAAAGGCTGTGATGACAATGATCAGTTCCGAGTAAGCAGCCCTCCGACAGGAGTGCGGCGCCGGACTGTATGCTTGGGCGAGGGGAGTCCGAGAGGACGCTGAATGGACACGGGCTGCTAAGTGCCCCGGGTCCTAGCGCCCGCCCGAAGTCGGCTGCGGTCTTGCGCCGACTATAGGGACGCAGACGGACAGAGGCGCCTTTTATTCCATAAGGAGTCTCAAACCGTCATGGCGTCCCAGAGTGAAGGGAGGAATAAGAGGCTGGGTGCCGATTCCTCCGATATGTTACGGACGCAGACGGGAAAGGGGCTCGTGTTGATTAATACGGAGCCGCATATCGCCAAGGCGTCCAAAGTAAAGGGAGGATTAAGAGGCTGGGTGCCGATTCCTCCAATAAGGTGAGACGCGTTGCTGGGTGCACGCGTGCGGCTGGCTGCCCTCTGGGAGAGCAGAGGGAATCCCTGAGGCCGGGCGGAGAGAGAGGGGTGCCGACGATTCCATCATCGAGAGGGACACGGAAGCCGCGGAGAGGGTGCCGATCAGGCAAGTGCCGGGGTGCCGGTTGGAGGGGGGAACGCTGCCCGTGCGTGGCACGAGCTGGGTGCTTTGGCAGCGGTTCTGCCCCTGTATTCTCTTTTGTAGGGACGGACCCCGGGCGAGCTGAAGGAACCCCTTCGGCGGAACAGCCCTCTGATGTCGGGCCGTCTGCAGAATGATCTCTCTGTCGGTGCGCAGGTGCGCTCACAGCTGGAGGAGCCAACGGGGGAACGAGTGCCTCAGAACAAAGGGGCGTGGAGGTCTCGGAGGGGGTGCCGACCGAGGAGGCCCCGGGGTGCCGGTAAAAGGGGGGAGCACAACCTGTGCGAGGCACAGGGATGCACCATGGGTTGGTGCTCAGATTGTGTCTCCGCCTCTGTCCCTGCTAGGAGTGCGGGCCGGACCCCGCTATCCTCGAGTGGGACCCGTTTCGGGGCTCTGCTGCCCTCGCGGGACGGGTCGCTCTTACCCACGAGTGGTCTTCGCTGGCTGTGGGGCACTGTCAGGGATGCCAGGGGCCATGACCCGGCCGGGACGCCAGGAGGGACCGGAAGAGGGTCAGAGCCCTGCCTGGACCACGTGGGGTTCGCCTTCCGGGTTGCTTTGGGAGCCACGGGTCAAGGGCTTGGAAGCTCTTCCCTGTAGGGGCCCGTGGCCACCGCCAGGAGGCGCCCCAATGCCTTGGGGACTTGTTTCCCCAGCACTCCCGCCACACCAGGAAGTGCTGGGGGGAAGATTTATGACGGCGCCCGGAGAGCAGCCGGGAGGACAGCCGGCATTTCCGCCACACTTGGGCGTGGCCAGAAGATTGCCGGGAACACCTGGGGCTCATCCGGGTCCTCCATAAAAGGGGCCGTCTCCCGTCATTCAGGGCTGGAGTCGGGTGGAAGGAGGACGAAGCAGTGGAGAGTGGAGGCGGCCCGAAGAAAGGCATTGTGGCCAGGACATTGAGTATTTGGGGTTTTGTGCACGTGACTAGGTCTTTGTGACCAGTGAACTGGGGTCTTTGTGACCAATGGACTGGGGTCTTGGTGACCATAATAATTGTAAATATTTTGTAAATAAACGCGTGGTGGTGTGATAACAACATGTCCGCCTGTCTGTGCCCGGGTGCCGTTCACACTGGTAAATCCTGTAGATAAAACAGCAGTTGTACATTAAAACTCCATGTTGAAGGCACCCTGAATTGTCCCAGCAGCACTTAGCCGCTTCTGCCTCCAGTCCACCACTCCATCTATGCATAGATGCAGAAACAACATAAGATCAAAAATTAATAGACTGGGGTCTGAAAAATTGTAATCATATATGCACGATACTGCACACCTCTGAAGCTTTTTAGAGTTGGATTTGATCTTTCCATTACATTCTTTACATACATTCAGAGTAAACATTTCTTGAAAGAACAATTTACCAAGTTACTACAGATGGTCTAGTCATGTAATTGAAAATCTATATTGTGGAATACTGATGAAATATTAATACTTCTGAGTCCGAGTTTCTCAACAGATACGAGCAGAGTACAAGAAAAACCAAGGATGACATTAAGAAGCAAGGCAAGTAACAAAAAGGATTGAGATCTCAACACTCTGTGGGATTCTTAAATGAGATATTTGATAAATCCCAGTAGCTGCATGAATTCACCTTGACAGATGTTAAATTTATTTCTCAGTGATCATGTCATAATAATTAATACACCTATAGAAATATGAGAAGCCACAAATACATTTAAATGAAACCCAACTCTTTTATTTCATTGACCATACAATATTGTCGTCTTTACTCTCAGGCCCATCCACTGACAAGATTAAATAATTGGAGACAAAGTAGTCCAGTACTAAAACAGTTTTGCAGTCTCTCAGTCCTTAGGATTATGTGTGCATTGGAAGGACTTCCATAACAACATGAGAAAACAGTCTGCCTTTCCACTGAAAGTGAAATAATTCCAAAATTGGCTCCAGTCCCTCAGTGGCCCTGGTGGGAAAAAAGAGATCTAATATAAAAGGACAATGCATGTAGAGATTTAACTGGCTATGTTTTACATTTTTTCACAGCATTTAAATTTTAAGTTGATTTTTTCTTATTCTGAAATATATGTCTGCTATAATTACATGGAGAGTGCTACGAGTAAAATGTAACTCAAGTATGCTCCATTACATTTCCATTTATTTTCACATTTTTAAGTTTTTTTGAGTGAACAGGAACACTTAAGGGGTCAGCTTGACTTCATATTTATAGCCCAGTGAAACAAGAGAATGCAAAATGATGTGCAACAAAATGTTGTCTAGAGGAATATTGCTAAATGGTTGAAAATTCACATCTCCACTGTCAGGGCAATACTTAGTAAGTTTAAACAACTGGATATGTTAAAAATTGGCCTGGAGGAGGATGTATGCCAATTTTTTCCCCAAACACAGTGAGGAGGCTGGTTCAAGTGGCCAAAGAATCTCAAAGGGTCACAGGTGGAGAGTTACAGGTAACTCATTTACAACAGAATTTACAAGAAATTCAAGCACCTACAGTTTGACCAATTTTGCTGGAACTTTCAATGGGATCAAGTTCTATGGTCAGATGAGACAAAAATAGACCTTTTAATCAACAAACACAAGAGGTGGGTTTAACATACAGCCATGCAGAAAAGTACCTCATTCCCACTGTGAAGTATGTTTGTAGATCTTGCTGAGCTTTCTTTTGTGCCAAAGGCCTGGGACAACTTGTTCGAGTACATGATATCATAAACGTGTCTCCCTATACACAAGTGTAGGACTTCCATAGTGGTGGTTCTCAACCTTAAAAGTTTCTGGCTTAATCAAGAAGGCTTAGCAGAACATTAATTTTCTGGTGAGGCTAAGGAAGACCAACATAAACAATATCTATAATTAAACTACAGTTTGTGCATCAGCAGATACTACATTAAAACCTCAAGCAGGACAATGATCCAAAGCACAAGTCAAAATCATCACAAAAATGGTTCAGTAACGACTAAATTAAGGCTTTGTCATTGTCATCTCATTCTCCTGACCTACACCCCATTAAAAAAACATCTGGGATAAGCTGAAGAGGTGAGTTTAAAAGTCTGGATTACAAAATCTGAAGGGTCTACAGAAAGATTCTGTATGGAGGAAAGGTGCCAGTCCCCTTGCTATGCATTCACCAAGCTTCTTAGGAGATGACTCAGAATTGTTATCTTAGCAACTGAGGTAGCTGCACAAAATATTAAACAAAAGAGGTTCCAAACATTGTGGCACACATACAGTATATTGGAGAATTTTTTTTTAGCTATTTTCCTTTCAATTTTTTAACTTTAATTAAAGGCCAAACTTTTGAACAATAAAGACATTTTTTTCGCAGGACAGTTTGCTTTAATTTACCAAGGGTGCCAATATTAGTGGAGGGCACTGTAGTTATAAAAATTAATGGATAATTTAGAAAACTTGTAACAGGTTTGGATGGTCAGAGTAGATAACAGACCTTCATCAAATGTACTTTAAGAAAAAGAAATCTTAATAGTTGTAGATTCTGGAAGTGAGAGATAGAGATTGTACTCATGATGCCATTAAGATATTCATGGCTAAATCACTATCCTCTCTGACAGAGACAGAGAGAGGGGGAAAGGGGCAGAGGTGATGGTCTGGTTAATAAATTGAGACCAACCGCAGGCTGACAAAAGTGACTCTTGGAATGAAGAGCAAAAGGAGGAGGACAATTCATTTTCAGATGTACTAGAACAAAGCTATAAAACCTGTCCTCCAAGTGCAAGGGGGTAGCCATAGGTGGCTGTACCAAGGTCAAGGGAGGGATGAAGGCGATGCCAACATTTAGATGAAGGTTTGCCACATTTAAATATGATACCAAAGGCTAAACCGCAGAAAATGTATTTTATTTTAAATCTACCCTTTCTCTTAAAGAGGGTAGTCAGACAGCTCATTTCCAACATCTTGCCTGAAGAAGGGGCCTAAGCTGCCTTGAAAGATGGCATACTGTAATCTTTTTAGGTAGCCAATAAAAGGTGACTTCTCATTGTATCCATAATGGCTAACATGGTTCCACACCCTACTACCGCCACTTTAGCATGTAAAGTCACATCTACTCACGTGAAAGGTAACCATACAAGTGGAGAGCAAGCAGAAATCATCAACCTAAAACATGAAGCTCTGGGATTCTTTGCAAATCAATACAAAGCTGCAGACCTCTCCAAGTATTCCTAGTTACATGCAAGAAAAGAAGAAGTTTAAGAAAAAAAGAAGCTACTTGAAGTAAATGATTTGTTTTAAGGACAGAATTCAGATCTCAAAACAAAAAAAGCACTCGTATGATAAGTAACGTGTGCTTTCCAATAAATATGCTACTGAGCCTTTCTCACCCTTTTACTCTCCTTACTCTTTTTACTTTCACATCTGTAATGTGCCGCTATTACGTTCTTTCTTCAGCTCTCCAATACGTGTGCTCTGAGAAAGTGAATATCTTCCTGCATTTCCTGAATCAGCCTTATTGTGTTACTAATTTCAAAGTCTCTTCTCCATAGATGCTCTCGCAGAAAATAAATTTCTTCCTGCATCTTTTGGATCATCTGTGCTTTGCTGACAATTTCTGCATCTCTTCTCTCCTCTCGCTTAGTAAGAATACGATTTTTCTCTTGAAGCTCTCGGACCATCTGTATGTTGTGCAGTTGCTCAGCATTTCGTCTCCAGTCCAAGTCATTGTCAGCAGCAATACCAGGTGGGAACTGTGGGATGATTGTTATATGATCACCAACCTGAAGATCTTGTTGTCTCAATTTCAGGCCATTGAAAACATGCATATCTTCCAAATTCATTTTCACACTATCAGTTTTTTTATCGTCTTCTCCATGATCCTGCTCCTTCAGGAGCCAATTATTAACATTTGGACTTGCATTGTGATTCTGAAGGATCTCAGTATCTCTCTTGCATACCTCCACATTGAGAAAGCAAATTTCCTCCTCTAACTCTCTGTTCTTCTTCAAATTTTGGCTTATCTCTGCATCTCTCCTCCACACCTCTACATTGAGAAAGCAGATCACATTTTGCAGTTCCTGAATTATTTTCACATTATCACTGATATCAGCATCTCTATTCCACTCCTTATTGCTGACAGCACAGATTTCTTGTTGTAATTCTTGGCTTGAATCCATAGTTTACCTGATCTGCCACTGAAATACTTGTTGAAAATAACTTCTATTACAAGGTAACAAGAAGGACTTCTCCTTAAGCATGCTCATATGCCCTGGGTGCTCTACAAACAATGGCCTCTAGTGAGCATAATCATGACTTCTATAGCTATCCCGTTGCTAGGAAACTTCAAAACAGGCTAGCATGCTGTATTGAGATCAAAGTCAAATCAGTCGGAGAAAGCTGTGCAAATAACCTGTAGCTTTCTAATAATTAATTTGGCAAATGCAAGGATTACATTTAAACAGTAAAACACAACAGTGCATTTCCTCCAACTATATAGCCACCACAACAGAGTGAAACTGAGCTTTGGATAACTTCCATTATGTTTTGATACACTTGTGTGCACTAAAACAGCCACCCATCGTACGAGTAAGCAAACTGATGAATCCTCGCATTAGACTAGGAGTTCCCAACATTTGGTTTTTTTGTTGCACAGTGATTCCATTTCTAAACAAACAGAAAAGGAAGAAAGCCTATCTACTTGTTACTTTCCTGTAAAACCTACAAATAAATGCTACGAATGGTTACAGTAACATGCCTGAGCTGCACACAGAATGACAACAATCATGAGAGAAAAGCAGTGTGAGCTCGTCAATATTAAATTTACAAAGAAAATACTCCAAAAAATCTAGCCTCCCTTTCTTTTACTTTGGAACCTAAGTAACATTAATAAAACATTTTAAACATCAATAACATCAAACAAACACATCCTCCTTAAGGCATACACAATATAATTCTTGAAACTACGTTCAAAGTTTGTATGAAAAGAGCAGGTCAGGGGAATGGGGGTGAGCACTTCCTCAATACACTCTTGGTTCTTTTTACTGCCTATTTGTCACTTTATTGTTTTTGCATATTTTAATGATTTTAAATGGAATTCACGCAAAAGCTAGGAACTGGTGCCACTGAGCTCATTTGCGCACCACCTGGCACCTCCAGTGTCAGGACATTTGGTTACCCCACTTTTACTAGGTTGCAATCCCAAGGCTGAGATGCAATTCATTAAACTGTAATTGTGATAATATTCACAAGTGACAAAAAAGGATGAGAGAATAAACAACATTTAGTCCATCCACAGCCTAAATGAGGACATGTCCTTTTATTAATTCACTTAAATTTAACAATTTATTTATGCAGTCATTGCACATTTTTTTTGCTATTGTCTTTTATATACTTTTGGAGTTTTGCAACTAAGCATTTCAAAATCTATATTTTGCCACGCGGATAATTGTATGTGACAAATAAAATTTGATTTAATATTACTGTACTGTCTTTTTTAAAATCTGGGCTCCAAGTTCTTACTGTGGTCAACAATGACTCCATGTGCTGTGAGATGTTAAAGCAGCCCACTGTATACAGGAAGTGCACTGCTCATTATGTTATAAGGCTAAAAAGTGTGACGCTGACAAAAGTTCACTTCCTAAATGACTGCTATGTGTATGTACCTACTTACCAAAGGGCTTTCCGGGCCTTTCTTTACAGCTCATCTCCTGACAGTGGATATCTAAGGATTCGGATTGGGAGGCTAGCTGAAACACGAATACAGCATTTTTAAAAATGATCACATTCCATTAGCATGTGTATATTATGACCATTGACTAGTGGATTTGATTTCTGCTGTCTGGAATGAGAAATTGCAGTCAAAACCTCATTCTGAAAAAAACTACAGACAGGACAGCTATGCTCTAGAAGTTGATGTTTAAACGTCATGAGGATAACCCTGGTGTTTTGCAGTCCCAGTGTAGTTTTACACTGTATGGGAGCTTAAAGTTAATGAAACTCTTTGGTTATTGCTGTATGGCCAGAAACATCAAGTATAGACTGTGCCATTATAGAGAAATACGAGGGGTGGGGTGATTAATGCATACAGAAATACACTTCTTTTATTTTTTAATTATTTTTCCCTCAAAAGAACAACAGTATTGTTTACCCCTTGGATCAGTGGTATGCTCCAAAAAACTGTAGAAAACTCCTTGGCAGCCTTGACCTCAGCCCAGTCCTAGTGTGACGGAGTAAAGTAAGAATTTGTCTGTACTTAATGTTTATTTTAAAATGATCTGGAAATGAATGTCTATTTTAAAAAGCACTACGTAAATATAATTTTTACATTACTTAAATATGCTATATTTCTTAACATCATTATAAAAACCCATGGTCTATATAGACTAGATTTTTAGCAACACAAAACTGTGTTTTATTTTTTAACAATGGATACTTATGTTGTTGCAGCAAGGCCTTTGTGAATTCAAACAGTGCTGTGAGAATTTGGTGGGGGCGCTTTTTCATCAGGCCTCTTAATTTGTGGTTGACGGGAGTCAATTTTAGAAAATGGTATGTGTTTATTAGCACTTTTAATTATTTTAGAAATATTTTGAAAAGTAGCAGAACAATATTCTCAAACCTGCTTAATCCAAATTAATAGTCACAGACAGAAAAAAAGTCCCATTTGAAATTGCCTATTTTAAGTTGACAATGAAACGATTTTGGTTTACATATCTGCTTAAGGAAAAACATCAAGAAGCACCTAGGAAATTCATAGGTTTTCACCATTTATCATGGAAGATGGGGACTCACTAACCTTCAGCATTCCCATTAGCACCTATACTAGCGATGGCCTGCACTAATGTTTTTATTAACACAGCACTCCTCTATAAACGGTTCACTATCATGGCATGTAAGAAATTCATATTTAGATTTAATTTCCCTTATTAAACAGTTTAGATTTATGGCAGTCCAAAACAACAATTGACAGTGTTTGTCAAATTCTGATTTAGAGGTATATATTAATCTTTAAAAAGTAAAAAATATCCTTGGCATCAGAACCAAGTGTTAATTTCCACACGCTTGACCACTGTTAACCAATAATAAATTAAAAACACCAAATGAAGTAAGTGAACTTAACACTTAAATCCACAGTTATTTTGCATTTTATGCACATTTCCCAAAATAAATTTATGACACAATAGCATACTTTGACTTTGTTGTCAATTGTTAATTGTCCATCCTATTCACCAAGATTGTTCAAAATAACAACAAGTTGAAATATGAAGTTCCCTAAAGTCTTGATCTTCACCACACTACTTGGTAATTTATTCCATGTGTCTATGGTTCTTTACATGAAGAAAAACTTTCCAATCTGTCCTTAACAAATTTCCACAAGTATCCCCCATGTTGTTGTTGCAAAGTTTATTCTAAACTTACCACCACTGCAATCTACTGGACTTAAAGGTTCAACTCATTCAGCATTTTGAAAATCAATGGAAAATCATATAAGAACAAAACTTAGCAAATGGGTTTATTCACCTTCCTAAATAGTCCATTAAGGGTTGATAAAATAAATAAAAAGATCAATCATCTTCTCTATATTAGACATCTGTGGTGCACATAGTCATAGTCTTGCAGGGATCAGGGAAGGCGATGAGTGCAAAAAATCTTTAATAACACAAACTGCTCCAGCTTATTCAAAACTCGGCTGCAAGAGTCCTTACTCGAACCAGCAGCAGCGAGCACATCACACCCATCCTGCTCCGTCTTCACTGGCTCCCTGTGTCTTACAGAATCGAATATAAAATCCTACTAATAACCTACAAAGCCTTAAATAACCTCGCGCCAAACTACATCAGTGACCTTCTCCATCACTATGTGCCTGCCCGCCCACTAAGGTCCTCTGATTCTGGCAATCTTGTTGTGCCCCACACTAATCTACACTTCATGGGTGACAGGGCCTTCAGTTGTATAGCGCCCAGACTCTGGAATGACCTGCCGAAATTAATCAGATCAGCTGACTCCATGAATTCTTTTAAAAAACAACTCAAAATTCATCTGTTCAGGAAAGCTTTTAGATCTACTTGACTTTATTCCCCTTCTCTCAGTTTACCTCTCTGTGTGTGTTAGACCATCAATTATGTTGTCTGTTAGGCTTTCTCTGAATTTACTGTCTTAATCTTCTTTTATTTATTTGGTTTGTACTATGCTATATACTGTATACCCTGCCATTCTTTCTTATAATCTGTAAGTGCCTTGAGCATTGGAAAGGCACTATATAAATAAAATGTATTATTGTTGTCATTAAACTGGACATCTTGTGATGACATTATTTGCCCCACAAACCTGCAGAATTTCAATATATATATATACAGTATAATCCAACATCTATCTGTCTGTCCACTTTCACGAGAGAACTACTTATTGGATTTAGATCGGTTTTTTTTCTATAATTTGCTTAAACATTCTGGTTGATTTTGCGACTTCTCTCATTATGTTAAGTATCATAGTATTTATTTGCGTGAATCCGAGAGAGGCTGCGGGCCAAGGAGAGGGGAAAGCAGGCGGAACCCTCCTTACTTATGCGTCAGCCTCCATTCAAGTCGGTCTGATGTGGCATCAGCGCAAGGGTTTTAATCCCTTCCTCTAATCGCGACGGACATGTCCATTCAATTCAAGAGATTACAGTTCCCGGTGAAGGTTTGCTTTGCAATATCAATTAACAAGGTCCAGGGACAGACACTCAAGGTCAGCTTTATGTCGCCTTCTCCCAGGTTAGTTCCCCAAGAAACCTATATGTCCTCACCCCTGATAGCAAAACCAAAAATATTATATATCAACAGGCCCTTGTATACAAAAGCTATCAATATAAATTTTTCTTGATACAAATTCATTTTTTTTACTGATTTTTAAAGTTTATCCTGTTTTACTCATACATGAGCAGAGTTGTGGGTGACGGCTAGTCATTCATAAAATTGATTTTATGGGTAATTTTTGTACTGAACATATTGTAAACTTTTCCCTAGATATGAAGACACATGTCAAACATGCTTGTGAGGTCCTTACTCATCTGCATATAAATGCCTTTTTATGCTAAATTGAGAAATGGAAGCCTAATAAATCATGATTTTTCTGGAATTATAATAATGCATTATAGCTTAAAGATTGGTGAAACTAAGGTTAAAGCCATTATTGATTGGAAGCCACCTGATATTGTTAAGGATTTGTGGGTTTTACCAATTAGAAGGTTCATCAGACATATCAGCACAGTAATAGTTTAATATATTTAGTGTCTTGTTAGTGTTTTAGATATTTTATCTTACTCACATCGTAGGAAATACAGATGCTAAATGGAACACCACAGTACCAGCTGCCTTTTTATGTATTTCACTTTGGATTGCATTTCATTTTGGCATAATTTAGTCTCCAAACAAAATTTTAATACTGTTTTAATTATATGTTGTAAATGCAAGTATAAAGTATATTTATCTCTTTCAGCAGTAACTGAGAATGTGATGTATTTCTAGCATTAATTTCATTCATAAAATCAAATATTTGTTCTAGTCACTTGCTTCTTATACACAGAAACAAGAGTTTTATAGAGTTTAATATGACAAATGTGTTGTCATCAACACATATCAGCAAATATCAGCATTGCCTAATACAGGATATAGCAAAACCAATCTGGTAGATTGTGATACTCAGTCCATTAATACATGGGACACAAAATGAACATAGTAAAGTATGCTGGAGGTCCTTTTGAAAAAAATAAAATAAGGATATGAGAGTAGTGCTAGATTTGGAAGAATTATTAAGACATGAAAAAAAATCTTTTTTATAGCTTGTTGAGCAATAGCAGAAGAGTAACTGACTAGCGATTATATATATATATATATATATATATATATATATATATATATATATATATATATATATATATATATATATATATATATATACACATACACACAGTGGTGTGAAAAACTATTTGCCCCTTTCCTGATTTCTTATTCTTTTCCATGTTTGTCACACAAAATGTTTCTGATCATCAAACACATTTAACCATTAGTCAAATATAACACAAGTAAACACAAAATGCAGTTTTTAAATGATGGTTTTATTAATTAGGAGAAAAAAATCCAAACCTACATGGCCCTGTGTGAAAAGTAATTGCCCCTTGTTAAAAATCACCTAACTGTGGTGTATCACACCTGAGTTCAATTTCCGTAGCCACCCCCAGGTCTGATTACTGCCACACCTGTTTCAATCAAGAAATCACTTAAATAGGAGCTGCCTGACACAGAGAAGTAGACCAAAAGCACCTCAAAAGCTAGACATCATGCCAAGATCCAAAGAAATTCAGGAACAAATGAGAACAGAAGTAATTGAGATCTATCAGTCTGGTAAAGGTTATAAAGCCATTTCTAAAGCTTTGGGACTCCAGCGAACCACAGTGAGAGCCATTATCCACAAATGGCAAAAACATGGAACAGTGGTGAACCTTCCCAGGAGTGGCTGGCCGACCAAAATTACCCCAAGAGCGCAGAGACGACTCATCCAAGAGGTCACAAAAGACCCCAGGACAACGTCTAAAGAACTGCAGGCCTCACTTGCCTCAATTAACGTCAGTGTTCACGACTCCACCATAAGAGACTGGGCAAAAACGGCCTGCATGGCAGATTTCCAAGACGCAAACCACTGTTAAGCAAAAAGAACATTAGGGCTCGTCTCAATTTTGCTATGAAACATCTCAATGATTGCCAAGACTTTTGGGAAAATACCTTGTGGACTGATGAGACAAAAGTTGAACTTTTTGGAAGGCAAATGTCCCGTTACATCTGGCGAAAAGAACACAGCATTTCAGAAAAGAACATCATACCAACAGTAAAATATGGTGGTGGTAGTGTGATGGTCTGGGGTTGTTTTGCTGCTTCAGGACCTGGAAGGCTTGCTGTGATAGATGGAACCATGAATTCTACTGTCTACCAAAAATCCTGAAGGAGAATGTCCGCCATCTGTTCGTCAACTCAAGCTGAAGCGATCTTGGGTGCTGCAACAGGACAATGACCCAAAACACACCAGCAAATCCACCTCTGAATGGCTGAAGAAAAACAAAATGAAGACTTTGGAGTGGCCTAGTCAAAGTCCTGACCTGAATCCAATTGAGATGCTATGGCATGACCTTAAAAAGGCGGTTCATGCTAGAAAACCCTCAAATAAAGCGAAATTACAACAATTCTGCAAAGATGAGTGGGCCAAAATTCCTCCAGAGTGCTGTAAAAGACTCATTGCAAGTTATCGCAAACGCTTGATTGCAGTTATTGCTGCTAAGGGTAGCCCAACCAGTTATTAGGTTCAGGGGGCAATTACTTTTCACACAGGGCCACGTAGGTTTGGATTTTTTCTCCTAAATAATAAAACCATCATTTAAAAACTGCATTTTGTGTTTACTTGTGTTATATTTCACTAATGGTTAAATGTGTTTGATGATCAGAAACATTTTGTGTGACAAACATGCAAAAGAATAAGAAATCAGGAAGGGGCAAATAGTTTTTCACACCACTGTATGTATATATATGTATATATATATATATATATATATATATATATACATGTATATATATATATATATATATATATATATATATATATATATATATATATATATATATATATAATGAAAGGTTGACTCTCTCTCGCTTATCAACACAAAGACTAATGTTTATTTCAAAATCTAAAATTTGGAATGATGGTATATATGGTATCTGCTAAGAAAGCACATTTTGATAGTTCAATTTTTAGGGGTAAAAACCCTCTACAAAAGAAAAAATAAATACCCCAAAATCTCAAAAATGCTTTGACGGATTTATTTGAAATTTGATGATGTTATAGAAAAAAAAAATTAGCTAACACATGTTTTTTGTCAATATGTATTAACATTATGCTAACTTATATGCCGTACACTGTGCTGAGAATCTCCTTTATGCAATTGAAAGACAAAGCAAAATCTATTGAAGGGCCTTACAAATTGCATCACTAACCAACAGGGCAAATGGATAAATAAAGACAGGACAGTGCCCTGAACAGGAAAAAAGAGACGTGATCACTATGAAAGGGAAAGAGAAAGTTTGGCGAAGGTCAAAAAAAGATATAAAGCAAAAAGTTGAGACATCGCTATTTTTTTTTTTGCTGTTGACTACCTGCATTATTGGATGAGTGCCAGATCTCATCTTGGTTATCCATTCTGCTCCTTTGCCCTCTAGCTATGGCACCAAAACCTGCAAGTGGGACAGACTCCCACCCTCCTGCTCTACAATCACAGTGCTGCAAACACCAAGGAAGACCCCAGCATCAGTCTTAGATAGTGGAGCTTGAATTTCTAATGGGAAGGCCACATAAACTGTGCCACAATCCTCAAAGCGTGTGCTCCATGTTCTTCACAGTAATGTGTCAGTGTAACACACAGGGTACCACCACTTAAATATATCAACTTCAAGCACTGCTTTGTATATATGTTCACATCAGTGGACTTTAAAGATGGACTACATACTACTGACTAAAAAACATGAAAAGAAATACTGTACTTGAGTGAACGACATAAACAAATGAAAATCGTAAACAGGTAATAATGATAATAATATATGCTCAATTTTCACATCATTCCTATTAATTTCCTGTTTCAATTCAAAAGAATACACTTTGATGTAAAATTGTGTTTTGCAGTGGCCATCAATAAAAACCTATTCAACAGGAAAACCAGTGAAAAAGCACACTTTGATCTAATGTATAGCATGTTCAAGAGTAAGCCGCTCCAGTGACCTAATATTATTTTTACTTATTATTTCACTGATTCCTTTATCCAAAGCAGCTTCTGAGATGCAGTTAGTTACATTTCTTTTGTTTTTGCAGTTGGGGCACAAGCAGGTGAAGTGACTTCCTCATGATCACATGGTGTCGGTAGGATCTGTACCAAAGCCTCCGGGTTTAAAGCTTTAGGTCCAAAGCCTTAACCACGCTACCTGCCAACAATATTAGCCATTAGTACAAAAAAATAAATATAGTGTACAGAAAAGCAGAAAATGTAATCAATTTAGGGTTTTTTCAGGAACAACAGGGTCCTGAGTTCCAGAGGTTTTACCATTTGTTACACACTCAAGCAGAGGCATCAAATCAGACCACTGACCGCACAATATAAAATGTTCAAGGTATCCAATCAGTCCCAACCAAAATGACTCTAAATTTGAGCATCACGCGTTGAAATGTTGGTGCATTTGTCTGCAAAGTGTAGACAGTCAGAAGATATCATTTGCTCATTAATTCTTTTTTTAAGGACTAGTTTTATTATGTGTTCTCTTTATACTTGAATTTTAATTATATAGTTTAATTTACAATGATTTTAACAACTTATACATCTTTCGTTGAACATTTGAAATGATTCTAAAACATTGGGGAAAAAATCTTTTTAAACAGTTTTAACCATGGTCTGCTTGAACCTATACATGATAGTATGAAGAGCTTTACTAATATTTAACTATTTCTTCCAAAAATTTAAATCACACAAAATCAGTTGCTTATATGAAATATATTAAACTTACATCTGTTTTGTGCAGTCCAGAGTTCAGAATCTACTAATAACACACTGCTGAATAGAAATACATCTTTTTTGTCGGTATCTATAACTACCCTTACAATTAAAAAAAGTTAATACTATTGCATTACAAACTTTTGAACTGGGTAAGTAGGTTTGAAAATGTTGAGTGAATATACGTACTTATGAATCCGTTTATTTACATTTTGTATTATCTTTTTTAAAGTATTATGCCTGTCTTATAGTATGTTACCACATTAAGCTTCATTAGCACTAAACAATAGTCATATCATTGTAGAATGTATTCATCTAACCCGCAGAATCCATTTTTCATTTTTGAATTTTGTTTTAAAAATTATTAAGTGTGTTATCTTTACTAGCGTGAATGTATTTCCATCCATGTTGGGCAAGCCGGAGTTCAAATGGGCAATTCTTGCTGGGAATTATATTGCCTTGAACATGGCATCCAACCAGATGGCCGATTAGACAGTGAAAAAAGTGCTGGCATTGGAGACAATTCCCATGACACCTTCTTCTCGGAAACTGGAACTGGGACATTTAATCCTAGAGCTATCTTTGTGGATCTGGAGCCCACTGTTGTTGGTGAGTGCCATTTTCTCTAGTTTGTTATTTAGAAATTGAACTGTGGCTAAGAGGACAGAACCTTGTATTGGACATACTATATATCTGGCAACTTTTGGCATTTCCTGTGATTATCTGTCACATGCTAAGAATTTTAATTTTGTTCTGGCAATGGAAAGTCTGAAATGTACTATTTTATAGTATTTATAGCTATTGGTGGAGCCAGTGTCCAGGTATAAATATAAATAAATATATAACCCCAAAGTCCAGGTCACCAGTTACAGATATCTAATTTCATTTGGACTTATCTATAACCAACTAGGTCTTGCAAAATGTCAGCAAAGATTGTGCTCCCACACAAAGACAGAAAGAGCTATGAATAAAATAGCTCATACACCTCCTCTTCTCAAATCCCACATTTACTTGCTTTCCTTCCAGATGAGGTACGCACCGGGACTTATCGGCATCTCTTCCATCCAGAACAGCTTATCACAGGAAAAGAGGATGCAGCCAACAATTATGCCCGAGGGCACTTCACCATTGGCAAGGATATCATTGAATCTGTCTTGGACCGTATTCGAAAACTGGTGAGAAAAAGGCATTTAAGGAGACTGAAGATAGCCAGTGTTTATTTACAAATGCATATTTTACCTATTCATAATCTTTACCTGGTAGCATAGCACCCTCTTCACTGCAACGCCATCGCCAAACACCTTAAAAAGAAAGTAACAGGCTAGTTAATTATGATGATGTGCATGTGTGGAGTGTTCTAAAGCAGGAGGGGCTTAAATCTACAATGACAAATTAAGAAAGACTTTCAACATGTGGCTCCTAATTTCAAATATTATTCATTGAAAGGTTGAATAATTAGAAAAATCGACCCCTAAATACACTATTTGACTCATCTGGAGTAAATAAGTCCATGTAGTTCATTAAAGAGTCAAGTTTAATAATAAATCGGAGCAAAAAAAATGATAAATTAACACAAAAGGTGTATTGTTATGGAACTTTGCCTTAATACAGCTGCTTTATAGCGCCCCACGTGTACAGCCTTATCTGCAAGTGGATAGCTGCTTTAAGTTAAGAGACTTAACTTAAGACTTAACTCTTATGCTTGGCAAAGCGATTAAGGTACACTTGTGCCAATCAGGCAGGTGCCCAGTCACTGCGCTGCTTTCTTCTGAAGATGTCTCTTCTCAGCTACTAACATCTGAGGAAATATGTCAATCGCCCACAACAGGTGCCCTGAACAATATACCTTGACCCAATCAAAAAGTAAACAATTAATATTATTATAATGAGACATTAATTAAAAAAACAGTAAAGCCAATGGCACAAAATGTAGGAATTATATCTGAAATGAGACTGTCATTTGCATTGCATCATACTAACCACCAGGAGAGAATCAAGTATTTATAAGCAGAAAGGAAAGAGAATTAAAATCTGTATGGATACAGATGAGTTGAGTTCAGGACAATCAATTAAATTGTTTTCAGGAATTATTTACTTTCATTTAAAGGCCCTGACCCTGTAGTTAGGATATAGCAGGTTAGATAATGGATGGATGGACTTAAAGGAGACAGTGTCATACTGAGCTTTCAGTGAGGAATGTCTGCTGGATTTGAAATCTTAACTTAATTCAATGAATGGATAATATAAGGAATGTATTTATTCTGAATACAACCTATATAATAAGCCATAATCAAAAAGATATTTATTTTTATTTTTAATATATTAATACATCTGCACATTAGTAAATGAGAAATGAGCATGATCTTCATAATGAGCCAACAAACACCAGTAACAGTCCTGTTCCACCTTATACCGACCAGAATCTTGTTGACTTCGCGTTCGTTCTCCTCAGGCTAATCAGTGCACAGGACTACAGGGCTTCCTGATTTTCCACAGCTTGGGAGGAGGTACTGGCTCAGGCTTCGCTTCCCTGCTCATGGAGAGGCTGTCTGTCGATTATGAGAAAAAAAGTAAACTGGAATTTGCCATCTATCCAGCACCTCAGGTAAAGACGTCTTGTATCTTTGAAGCCATTTCATTTTTTTAAAAGCCTTTTCTTTAATGAAATTTAAAGTCAAATATAATGAAGAACTTGAAGGTTTTAAACTTACTGACTAAATGAATCTGTTATGGGATGGCTGAAACTAAAGCTAAAAGTATCACAAATATTTAACAAATGCTTCAGAAGTTTTTCATTTCTCTGTTAGGTTAAAGCTTAATTTTATATGTTAAATGTTGGCTTACTCTACTGTTTTTGTTCAATTATACTGGGTAATTAATCATAAATATTTATGAATACTCAGAACCAGGAACATGGGCTACTTTTATGAGCCTATTACTGTCTCAGTGTCATTTGTATGCCTGTTCTATGTACAGTACATGTAGGCTCTCTTGAATTTCTACATTTTGTTTCAACATTTCATGTATATATATGTTGGGTGGATAGTTGCAGTCAGCGCGAGCATGGAAATGTGTATGAATGTGTCCTTCTAATTAACTGATACCCTGTTCTGGGTTGGTTCCTGTCTTTACACCCAATGTTGGAGTTAGCTCTGGTACCACAAAATCCTGTAGTGGACTGGCAAATTTTAGAATATGACAGGAAACATGAGATGGGCATTAGAAATTAATTTAACAGACACTCTGAATAGTCAATGATGGCTCACTTTTCAATGAAATTGTTTCTGGCATTTTCCACAAAACACTTTAATCAAATATGTTCTTAATAGCTACTATGTTAAGGGCAGCCTGGTGGGGCAACGCCATCTCATAGGTTTGGACTCTAAACCAGTACCTGGCTGGAAGGCCCTTATTTTGGAGTTTGCACATTGTCTTGATTTTATGCAGCCATTGTCTTAGAAGTCTGTTTTCCTCACACAGAGTGAGTGAGTGTGTGAAGGTTGGTAATGGCATTGCAACTGTTGCTTTAGGTTAAAGTTCAGGTTTTTCTGACATTATAACGGAAATGTAATTTTCAGTGATTCCTATTGGGCGGTTTGTGAGCAGAGTAAGGAATAATGAATAACCATCTCATACACACAAAGTCAGATTCCCAGCAATAACAAGTATGCCAAGCCACAATCAACAGTTACAGGCTAAAACCTCTGATACATAGGAAAATTATGTTTGGAATACAAAACACCACTTGTATTTAGGCATCTTTCTATTCAGCCATGTCAAGGTAGAAAATGAATAAATATCCTGGCTCTTCATAACAACATTTTAGTAGCGTACCATAAATCTATATTTTAGTCAAAGGTGGAGACAAGCTAGTTGTCACATGACACAATGGTGCTCCAGGTATATTAAAAGTCTGACTAGCTTCTTATGTAGTGAGTCCTAGTAAAAACAGAATTTTGTTAATTAAAAATAATACTCAGGCAGCAAACTGTAGGATAGGTCTGGCGTAGGTGATTTAAAATGGAAAGCGACTTGAAGCAGTCCTTCAGATCCACGTAATAAGGATATAATTAAACAACACCATATCCATTTGCAGCTATAGAAGTCATTTATTTATATTAATCTCTCTATTATAAAAAAAAATCTTGGAAGGTTTGGAAGGAGACTATATGTGATCTTCTCGGAAGACAATTTGATGTCCCACGAGAGACACTTTAACGTCACGCGAGACAAGGCAGTGAGACAGAAGGACAGCTGCTGTGCAGGCTTTTAAATGATCGACGCGCAGCGCGACAAGCAGAACACGCAGCAAGGCAGCAGCAGCAGAAAGACACCAACTAATCAGACCGCATCTCCTCAGTGAGCGTTCAGCCAACACCTTGACAACACGAGTGGCAGAGATGTGAAGTGGCTGGAGCAAAGTGCGCCCAGGAGGGAATGGGAGAGAGTGGGCAAGCGAAGCAAGCAGGGGGCAAAGCCCCCTAGTATTAATTATTATAAATCTAAATTGTAAGGGGTCTGCATGGTGGTGCTGTATTTACCACTTCTGTCATACAGCTGTAAATCAATGGGCTCAAACCCTAGTTTGGACATTGCACAGTTTGCACTCTCTCTTCTGCTCTGTATACATACTTTACTGGTCACTCTGGTTTCCTCACTCATCCCCAGGACATGTAGGTAATGCTGATTGGCAACTCTGAATTAGACCAGTATTGATAATGGTTCTTTTCTCTTGCCCGATGTTTCTGGGTTAGGCTCTTACTGCCCATTATTACAGTTATGTATTTGAATGAGTTACTGAATTGGAAGATACGCAAACTGAGAAATATATTGTGGATACTGTCCAGATTGCATTAATCAAGGATAGTTCAAGGAACATTCATGCATATTCTTATTTTTTTCCTGATCTTTCATTGCAGTCATTTAATCCTTGTATGTTTGAATGCATTGTAACGTAACAGACTCTGTTTAAACAGGTTTCTACAGCTGTGGTGGAGCCTTACAACACCGTTCTAACTACACACTCCACCCTGGAGCATTCAGATTGTGCCTTCATGGTGGACAATGAGGCTATTTATGACATATGCAGGAGGAACTTGGACATTGAACGGCCCACCTATACCAATCTGAATCGTCTCATCGGTCAAATTGTTTCTTCAATTACTGCCTCCTTACGGTTTGATGGTGCCCTGAATGTGGATCTAGTTGAATTTCAGACTAACTTGGTTCCATATCCTCGCATCCACTTTCCTCTTGTCGCTTATTCACCAGTTATATCTTCAGAAAAAGCTTATCATGAGCAGCTTTCGGTAGCAGAAATCACATGCTCCTGTTTTGATCCCACCAATCAAATGGTAAAGTGTGATCCTCGTCATGGCAAATACATGGCATGCTGCCTTCTGTATAGGGGTGATGTGGTGCCTAAAGATGTAAATTCTGCTATTGCCGCAATCAAAAACAAGAGTTCTGTCCAGTTTGTAGACTGGTGTCCCACGGGCTTTAAGGTGAGTGAGGAACTTATATCGACCGTAGGATGTCAGGGACTTTCATATCAACTGAAGTTTATAAAGAATATTCATTTCCCTTCCAGGTAGGCGTCAATCATCAGCCACCTACTGTAGTGCCCGGAGGTGACTTGGCCAAGGTGCAGCGAGCAGTTTGCATGTTAAGTAACACTACAGCAATCGCCGAGGCTTGGGCCCGTCTGAATCACAAGTTTGATCTGATGTATGCAAAACGAGCGTTCGTACACTGGTATGTAGGGGAAGGCATGATAGAAGGTGAGTTCTCAGAAGCCAGGGAAAATCTGGCAGCCCTGGAAAAGGATTATGAGGAGGTGGGCATCAACTCCATAGAAAGCAAGTGTGAGGAAGAGTATTAAATGAAGGCAAGTCATTATGAAAAATGCTGATAGTCGTAAAGTGTGGGGCAAAATGTATTTTGAAACACAAATTAGTTAATGACATAAAAACTCTTTAGTTGCAAGGCTTTATTATCCTGAAATAAGTGCTAGAATTTGAGCCAAGAAATGGGTAAGTAAATGAAAATGATTATATACCTTGACACAAGGAACAGAAACAAATAATAAGCTGACCTTTATATTTGTTGTCTGGGCAATCAATATGTGCATTACAAGGAGAAGGAGCTTTGAAACAAGAATTCTGAATTCTCCAGAAGCACTAATATTCCAGTAACTGTAAAAAAAATGGGTAGAAAACAATTATTCTAAAATTCTCAGCATTAACACATTGCACAAAGGGGGCAGTACCTATGAAGAAAATAATAAAAGATTGTTCAGTCATTTTAGTCGGATATGGCTGATGATAAAACTGAATTGCTGTATACATTTCTAAACACATCTAAATAATCTATAAAGGTCTGGAAAAAAAATAATCCTAATCGTGATGACAGTGATTATAGGAGCTGCAAGAATCATACGATCAGTCCTCAATTTTGTCTTGTGTAGTGTATGAATACATTTTGTTTAACCTCTATATCCAAAACTCTACTTCAAAATTAATTGTTCTGCGTAATATAAAACAATTCACCTCAGATAGTATGAGTGTACAAATCTGTCTTTGTGACTTATTTTCTTTCAAGTCAAAGTGACACTTGCAGAATATTTATGCGTTTGTTAAAAAAACAAGAAACTTCTACTGCATAGGCACAAATACATTTCTCCAGCTCATTTACCTTTTCTGCCACTTTTAAAGTTGTTTCAGGAGATCTTCTAGAAAATTTGTCCCATCATGCCTGTGTTAGCAAGCATACTATGTAATGAATGAGCCATCTGGGTAGGGATGAAAGCACAAATTGCACTCTTTCACTACAAGCGTAAGCACTAACTTTTACTATGTAGAAAAGTGGAAGGTTTTGCTGTTTATTAAAAGATGAAAGTCAGCCAATAGATTGCAACACAAATTTCCTTAAATTAGCTTTACTTTACTATAATTATCTGTTCTTTTTAGTGCAATATGCACCTGCGCTTTCCATGGAGCTTTTGGAAATATATTTTTACGCACAGTTACTTAGAAGTTCCTCTAAATGAACTCAAAGGTTTTTTCCACTTTGTCAAGTGAATGAAAGTCATTTTTACATACTTTATATCTACATATATGATATGTCTAAATAGCTATATTAGGCAAGTTTAATGTTGCTAATAGGTATTCTCAATTGCACATACAGTGCATCCCATGCTGTCGATGACATTCTGTTCTGTTATAAGACTATTCATCTAGTTTTGGCGATATGGGTACTGCCACAAGAACCTCCAAGCTTCTTTCCTGCCTGAAATTACTAACCCTGTCATTTGAAAAGGACTAAAATTACAAAATTGCAGCCAGCAGTGTGCGCAGTGATTTAACAATGAAGACAGTCAGATCTACAACTGGCTAACAGAGATCTTCTTTAGCTAGTATAGCAGAACTGGTATTTCTGATTTCAACAGTCTGTGTACATGCCCCACCTCTGCCATCTCAGGAAGGATGGTGACAGATACAGTGCATCCGGAAAGTATTCACAGCGCATTACTTTTTCCACATTTTGTTATGTTACAGCCTTATACCAAAATGGATTAAATTCATTTTTTGACTCAGAATTCTACACACAACACCCCATAATGACAATGTTAAAAAAAGTTTACTTGAGGTTTTTGCAAATTTATTAAAAATAAAAAAACTAAGAAATCACATGTGCTGTACATAAGTATTCACAGCCTTTGCTCAATACTTTGTCGATGCACCTTTGGCAGCAATTACAGCCTCAAGTCTTTTTGAATATGATGCCACAAGCTTGGCACACCTATCCTTGGCCAGTTTCGCCCATTCCTCTTTGCAGCACCTCTCAAGCTCCATCAGGTTGGATGGGAAGCAGCGGTGCACAGCCATTTTAAGATCTCTCCAGAGATGTTCAATCGGATTCAAGTCTGGGCTCTGGCTGGGCCACTCAAGGACATTCACAGAGTTGTCCTGAAGCCACTCCTTTGATATCTTGGCTGTGTGCTTAGGGTCGTTGTCCTGCTGAAAGATGAACCGTCGCCCCAGTCTGAGGTCAAGAGCGCTCTGGAGCAGGTTTTCATCCAGGATGTCTCTGTACATTGCTGCAGTCATCTTTCCCTTTATCCTGACTAGTCTCCCAGTTCCTGCCGCTGAAAAACATCCCCACAGCATGATGCTGCCACCACCATGCTTCACTGTAGGGATGGTATTGGCCTGGTGATGTGACGCCTGGCATTCACACCAAAGAGTTCAATCTTTGTCTCATCAGACCAGAGAATTTTGTTCCTCATGGTCTGAGAGTCCTTCAGGTGCCTTTTGGCAAACTACAGGCTGGCTGCCATGTGTCTTTTACTAAGGAGTGGCTTCTGTCTGGCCACTCTACCATACAGGCCTGATTGGTGGATTGCTGCAGAGATGGTTGTCCTTCTGGAAGGTTCTCCTCTCTCCACAGAGGACCTCTGGAGCTCTGAGAGAGTGACCATCAGGTTCTTGGTCACCTCCCTGACTAAGACTGTTCTCCCCCAATCGCTCTGTTTAGATGGCCAGCCAGCTCTAGGAAGAGTCCTGGTGGTTTCGAACTTCTTCTACTTACGGATGATGGAGGCCACTGTGCTCATTGGGACCTTCAAAGCAGCAGAAATCTTTCTGTAACCTTCCCCAGATTTGTGTCTCGAGAAAATCCTGTCTCGGAGGTCTACAGACAATTCCTTTGACTTCATGCTTGGTTTGTGCTCTGACATGAACTGTCAACTGTGGGACCTTATGTAGACAGGTGTGTGCCTTTCCAAATCATGTCCAATCAACTGAATTTACCACAGGTGCACTCCAATTAAGCTGCAGAAACATCTCAAGGATGATCAGGGGAAACAGGATGCACCTGAGCTCAATTTTGAGCTTCATGGCAAAGGCTGTGAATACTTATGTACATGTGCTTTATAAATTTTTTTATTTTTAATAAATTTGCAAAAATCTCTAGACTTTTTTCACGTTGTCATTATGGGGTGTTGTGTGTAGAATTCTGAGGAAAAAAATGAATTTAATCCATTTTGGAATAAGGCTATAACATAACAAAATGTGGAAAAAGTGATGCGCTGTGAATACTTTCCGGATGCACTGTATATTTTCATTTACTATCAGCAGTTTAAATTTATTTTCTTTTAGATTTTTTCAGTGTCATATCAAATTACCCCATTGCTATAAGTAAAGCTCTGTTTAATAACCAGAGCTATACTAACATCAGCCTTCTCATTTCTCATCACCTTCTTTGGGCTTTTCCAAATAAAACTTCATACTTCAAAAATATTGATTATACTGATGCACATGACTGAAGGAAAAAATAAACAATGATAACTGGCTAAATATAAAACAAAAAAGCTCGTATGCCACTAGACTTAATATTGGAAAACACAGTGAAGTTTACTCTGTACTGTAGTGCACCTCTCAATTTAAACTAGAATCTCATCCAGTAGTTCCCAAGTTAAGAACCAAGGACCACTATGGCTACAGGTTTTTTGTTTCAACCAACTTCAGCTTCTAGTTGGACTGCTAACTTAAGTTTTTAAGTGTTTAATAGCAATAATTAGTATTCTTTTGGGGTAAGTGGGTTGACCTTCTCTTGTATGTCCAAACTGAATGAGCACACACCAATACGCATCCACGCACAGTGCCTACATAGCCTACCTTTCCTGTAGTGCATGTGAGAGGGTCTTACTAGTATATGTCAGAGGAAATCAAACAGGTGATCCAAGACAACAGAGGAAATTGTTGTCTTTTTCCTTACCAATGGCACTTTAACTCCTTCCCATGCTGCCCCCAATTAAGAAGCTTTCCTCCTCAGCCATCTAACCACGTGGTAAAGGAGTGAAAGTCTCCCTACACCACATGTTCTGTACTTACTTTATTTTCTCAAATCTCCCAAGATACACAAGAAAAAGCAGATATGTTTAATGCAAGTAATAGCAGCAAAATAAAATGAATAACAGCAAAGTCTAGATATAAAAACCCTAATAAAAATACTGTACACCATAGTCTCAAAAGTCAAACCATTTCACACTGATCAAAAAAAGAAAAAACAGAAATCCAGTAAATCAAGACTCAAAGGGCACATGAAAACCATCTGCAAAAAGGTACCTGGGATGCTCACCTGGAAGGAGGAATTGAATTGAATTCCTTTATTGTCATTGTACAGAGTAGAATGAGATTCAAGGAGCAGCTACTACACAAAACAATTGTTCCATAAAATGACAAAAATAGCACAATAAAACAACAAAAAATATACAATAGGAAAACACAAGTATACATATAGTGCAAAGTGCTCTACTAGGAGCACTTAATGGACTGATTGAGTGCATTTATAGCTCTTGGGATGAAACTGTCTGCAACTCAAGGTCCACGTGTTAAAGGTGCTGTAGCATTTGGCGGTTGGGCAAAGTTCAAATAGACAAGTGGTTCTCAAACTGTGGGGTAGGCCCCCCTAGAAGACGTGAAGTAACAAAAAGGGGGGCTCGAAGATGTGAAAAAAAGAAAACAAGAATCAAAAATATGAAAAATACATCTATTGAAACCAAAACAAATTAACTTAACTAACATTCTGATACTAAAAAAAATAAATATAGTTAGATAAATGTCGATGAAAGTTAAGTAGGTATAATAAAATATGCATCTATGATATATCATTAATTTAAAAAAGAACAAATTGGTATTAGTGGGCTCCTTTCAAAAAAACATTAGGGGGGCGTGATTAAAACTGTTATGAAAACTCAGGTCGCAAATACTTAAAGGTTAAGAAACACTGAAATAGACTGGCATGGGTGAATAGAATTCATGCAGATGCTGGTGGCTTTCCTGAGGCAGCATGTGCTACAAATGTCCTCCAGGGCAGGAAGCTGCACCCTGACAATCTCCTGTGCTAGCAACACAACCCACTGTAGACCTTTTCCACTGTGCAGCTGAGATACCACACCAAAATACAATGGGCTAAAATACTCTCTTTGGTGGTGTAGTGGTAGTAGGTCAGCAGCACCTGTCGAGGGAGGCCAGCTTTTTTCAACATAATTGAGAAAAAATGCCATTGCTGTGCCTTCTTCAGCAGTGCCAAGGTGTTAGCTGTCCATGATATATACCCCAAGAACCTAAAGCCTGATACAATAATGATCAATGGACAAACCCATGGGCAACATTTTTGGGGAGTAAAAAAAGTGCAATGAAATGTTCTAAATTGAAAGTTTTGGAGATTAGAGTTCTTGGAAGAATGTTCTACTGGTGAAAACAGATTTCTAGGTCCAGCTGCTAAACTAGCAATAAGAAGCCTTGTGAGGATGAGTATATAGAGATGCCACTAGTCTCGAGGTTGAGGATAGAGAGTTAGAAAACTTGTAACAAGAATGGGATGGAACAGCAGAAGAGAGCATAATTTAAACACAAATCTTAGATATACGTAAAAGGAAGGAAGATAGAATTCCAAACTTGGACCGATTCCTTGATTAGGCAAGGTGCTTTCTCCAACTATCTATATTTTAATGTCCATTCTGAAATGACAAAAAGAAGTTTTGCTAATTTTTCATTGAAACATTTAAATCATTTATGTACATTACATGGGAAATTTTTTGTTTCCTTATTTTGTTTTTATCACCATTTTTATTCAGCTTTGCTAGATATTTAAACAATTATTAACTAATAAGCACACTAGTGTGCATACAACTAAAATATCTGCACTCTTTCAGCATTCGGTGTGGTGTGTCCTAAAAACTACTTAATTTGTCATTAGCTGTCATTTTTAGAAAAGAGTTAACAGTGCAAACTCTACAGGAAGAAAATGTGAATTAATGTGAGAACAGCCAAAGAGAGATGCGTACTTAAAGCTGTAACAAAAGGCAAGCATTTTTTTCTATTATAAAAAAAAGACGCGATTTTCTTGGAGAGACACTTATACGTCCTGCAAGTAAGAGATTTAACCACGCCCGGCGCTGGAAATAAAAGACAAAGAGTAGATGACAAAGTAGAATGTCATAAAGAATTCAAAGATGTTGGTGCGGAACACATGCACAACAAGTTAGAGATAATGGAAGTACCAAAATCCAAAAGTCTCAAAAAGAAAGGATAGCAAAGATCGTATTAGCACGAACAAACAGAAATTATTACTCTGTGAAATAACCGAACAGGGAAAAGAAATTGAATATATTATTGGGATTTAAACTTTAAGTCGGAGACATGTAGATCGTCTAATTCACGTTGCAGCGAGAATGAAAAGATTCCAAAAATTCTGGCGCGGTATGAAGTTCTGTGAGTCTTTTAACATGAGATTCTTTCAACTCACGCCCTACTTACAACTATTTTCAAACAAGACCACAGTCATCTAAACTCTGTTGTGTGAATGCTCTTGACAGACACACTTCCTGTGCTCTCAGCTCTTATAAATTTTATCAGGACAGTATTTTTATACGTTCTAGATGACACGTCAACGACAAAGTGAAGTAGAAAGAGCATGGACAAACATTTGAAAAAGTCATTTTATTTATTAGAGAGAAAGAAACGATATTCACTCACAGGCAGTTATACGTTGCATTGTCACGATGTAAGTCCAAACCAAAATTCAATGTGATCTTGAAGAAAAGTTAATTCCAAATATTGTTTTTACTAAAGTTTTAAAGTAAAAGTGAAAATAATACACATGTAACAATTCCCATGAAAATAACAATCTCTTTAAATTGTATATCCGGTTAACCAAACCCAGAGTAGGGCGAGCAAAGCGAGCAGGGGGAGGAGCCCCCTAGTCTATAAGATGTAAATCTTACCCTGCTTTTGTGGCTAGCTTTAAACAAAAGGTGGACCGAACTGCTTTAGGAATTTTAGGGAGGTGTGTTACAGGAAGATAAGTGTATGGCTAAATTTTACAGTTTGAGAGAAATTCTCAAAAAGATGCAAGTTGTTTCATTTTTCCAATCTGCTGAGATTGTGTTGGAGTTTACAGTCCTGTGTCTTTCAGGAAAGTGTTTTGGCTGGACAAAAAACACTTGGCCAGTGAAAGGAAATCTTTGGTATTTTGTGGAGGAAAATGAAGAGTGGAAAACTTGTTTTATGGGGAAGGTAAATGTAAGGAAACTTTACTAAGAACGTTTGTTGGGAGAAACAATCTTGTGTGTAGCAAAGGAATGAACATGATGGTGCTTAACAGGAAGTTTGGGTTTGTTTAAAGAGGGCCAACACAGTTGTGTAAAACAACTGTAGATGTATGAAACACTGAAATTGGGGTATGTCACGCTAATGGAATATTTAGATTTAGAGAGAGAGAGAGATTTGTATATTGGTAATCCATTTAAATGACTAGGCCTCAAATACAATCTTTGACTGAAACATTTCTTTTGCTACATGCAAGTCAGATTTTGCAAAAGGAAAACTGGCTCTTTAAAATCTTTCTTCATATAAGTTTTTCTTTCTCACTGTAATACGGTCAAAACCATACCCACATAAAGCCCTCTAGTCAGTGTGAGGGAACTTTAATTAGATTTTCACTCTCAGGCTTTTAAAATTGCATGCCAGCAATATCTTATGACATGATGCAACACTTATGTTTACAATCTGGTGGGATGACCTATACTATCCCTTTGGCAGATCATCTCATCTTGCCTAGTTGAAACAATTCACCCCCCTTTCATAACACAGCATGATTAAAGAAAATCAAATGTCACCTGTGAGAAGCAACTCAACACATTTTTAGAACCTGGAAAGTGTTTATCAGTGTGCTTCTAAACCAATACAACACAGCAAACCATTCCTTACAATTTGGCTATTTCTATATTTTGAAATGTTTACTTCATGCAAAGTCTTTTTCAGTTCTGCTCTTTCTTGCTGAATACAGTTGAGGGTATCTGTAAATAAATGTGAGACTGACAACCCGATATTAGCAGACGTCTTTGGTACCCGAAACAACTTCAGTCTTGTTGTTCCAAGACAGAGATTCTCCTTCAACTAATCGGCTTTAATTCTGCCTCTGATATCATAAACTAGGCAATGCACATTGAATGTAAAAAAAGAAACTTCCTTTCTCATGCACAAAAACCTCATAGAAAACCTTTTAATCTTGAATATCTGCCATCATCTAAATTTATTAGGTTCCCAGGATTTTTGAACAGTTACTTAAGAATGTGGAATTGTGTGCTTTCAAGCACTGATATCAGAAACAATGTTTAAAGTTGATTGGTCGAAGGAGAATGACGTTATTGGAACAAAAACTCTGATTTAGTTCCAGGAAGAACAGGGATCAAGCTATATTAGATTGTCTGTTGGGAGCAGTGGCATCACCAAGAGAGGGCATGGGAGGGCTGCGAACACCACAGCCAAGCTTTATTAAAGTATTTTTCTTCTGATGTGAATTTTAAACTATATATGGAATTACAATTATACATTACATGGTGGCCTTTATAGAAGTGCATCATTACTTTTTCTTCCTCCCTACATGTTGTACTTCAAGTGTAAGTTCTACATAGGCTGGAAACCTGCGCTGATTCAGTGTGTGTGGTGAGTTTTCCATTTGCAAATCTGTTTTCCCCTCTTGTTAAGCTCTGTTTCCCTGAGGTTATTAAGGAAAAAAAAAACTAGCTATGTTACTTTTTGATTGGCAGGTTTCTTACTATTTTGTATTTTAATGCATTAGTAAAGTTTGACAGGCAAGTATGTAAGCTTTATATTCTTTGAATCTGATACATTGCCAAAGTGATATTATTTAATGCAGTCTGTAGCCTATACCTTAGATATTACACATTACTGATATTTAGCCTGGCACCAACAAAGTAGCTGGCACTCATCCTCTTTTCCAAAGTTGACTTGACTTCTAAAGCTAGGGTAAATTAAACATTACTTCTCATTCAAAACTTTACAAAGATGTTAATGACAATGAAATTTAAAAAGAAAAATGTCCATTTGTAGGGAATTGTGGCATGTGTATAATCAACATTATGTTAATATATGTTACAACAAATGACAGAATGAAAAGAAAGATTGTTGACATACTGACTTTTTTGTTTTATTTTTATTTTTTTGGCTGAGACTGCTGAGACAGCTGAAGTGGGGAAGGATAAGGAGACCAAGATAGACGAAAAGTCAGAAGGCAGAACAGAGCAGGAGTATGAAAGTATAGAAAATAACAAAGAAAGTATTTCAAAAGTTGTTTAAACTTTGTAAAATGGCACTTTCTTTATCTGTTAGATGAGTTATTTAAGACAGAGTAATAAAGAACAGAATATTTAGATCTCTTGTACAGTATAGAAAGGGAAAAGATAATTGCAAGAGTTTTATCAACTTGCTCGCCAACAAGCACAATAACAGGAGAACAAAGTCACACTGAACAGCAAGCAAATTACCCTGAAGAGTTTATGATGAATATATCTAAACATACAAACAGAAGATGAGAACTTGACCAATGAAATAATGTACTTAAAAAAAGAATGTTCCATGCATATTCTTTGGTCTGATATAAACAAAGTATTACAGTAATAAAATTAAATGTTAAATTAACATTCAAAATTAAAACTTCCAATTGAATATAATAAATTAAATTTTCTGCCCATTTGAATTGAATCTACAATGGCCATTAATATTCAAATGTCAATTCTGAAGAATAGAATTTGAACAATTTGTCTAATATTATTGGGCTTGACAATCCATTACAGTAAAAGAATGATCAATGAGGAATTGAAGAATATTAGAAACAATAAGGGCAAAATGAAATGTCAAGAAGTCCATAACCTCCCAGCAGCTACATGTACTATTAAGGAGGAACTCTGTGTTTTAGAAACATCTGTAAGACAAGTACTGCACAGGTTAAAAAGGCAGAAATCAAAAAAAAAAATTTTTTTAAAAATCCATGACCCAATAAATAACATTTACCATAGAATTAGTGAACATATTTAATGGTTAAAAGTGCTGCCCCTCAGATATCAGTGAGGTTTTCCACTGTTCACTTCACCAGTACTGACCCGACACAGACTGACACCGGAGGCATGTATAAAAACAAACAAACTTTTATTGTCTTCACTCGTGGGGCACATCTTCCCCATGTCCCACAGGCACAGCACAGTCCCACAAGTACAAAGGAAAACACACTTCTCTTCACCACCACTCCTCCCTTCAAGCGTCGTCGTCCCAACTCTGGCTCCCAGTGTGGTGGCTGCTGGCTCCTTTTATAGCTCACCCAAAAGTGCTTCAGGTGATAATTAACCTAATTCAGACTGCACTTCTGGGTGTGGCTGCATTCCAGCACACACAGGCTTGTTAAGCCATGCAGCTCCCCTTGGCGGTGGCCACGGAGCCCAACAAGGTTGAGCTCCAAAGTCCCATGCTTGTGGCCCCGATGCAACCCAGGGAGACTGGCACGAAGTTTTCCAGGGGAAGTAGTGTGTAGTCCATGGCAATTTCCCGGGACCAAGTTTCGAAGGGGTGTCCTGACCGGGCATGGGCCCCGGCCATCCATCACACTTCGAAACTCATGATATTTTCGAAAGTTAGTTAAAATGGAATAGAATGAGGCATGTTGGACTTTTGAAGCTGATCTTGTGAAATTTTTATGCTCTTTAATTGACAGTATTTAGCTGGGAACTATTACCTATGTATGGTCTTTGCTTTAGACATCGGAAGACAGGTTCAATTAGCTTCTAGATCGGGGTGGATAAAGTCAATCCTGGAGGGTCGCAGTGGCTGCAGGTTTTTGTTCAAACCCAATTGCTTTATAAGAAGCATGTATTGCTCAAGTAACACTTCTGCTTCATTTTAATTGTCTCGCTCTTAAAGATTTGGAAACCCTATTATGTATTTTAGTCTTAAACAGCTGTATTCTCGGTTTCTAATTGCTCCTTATTAGCAATAAGATGCAAATGACCAAAGAAACCAGCAGTGCCCCATTTAGCTTGTTTTCATTTACACCTGTGTGTATTTTTATGCACTGATTGGTTTAATTAAACACTTGGAAGGAAAGTGAAGAGAAAAATGTGAAGGACTGAGAATTAACTCATCCATTTAAGGCCACAAATCATTTAGTTGAAATCCTTAGAAAGGAAACAAAATCTAGGATAGGAGAATGACATGACATTGCAGAGTTAAAGCACTAACTAAGCAATTAAATTAAATTATTGGAAAGGATCATTTTCTAATTAAGCAACTGGGTTGGAGCAAACACCTGCAGCTACTGTGGCCCTCCAGGACTGACCCTAACCCTAATCCTAACCCTGTTCTAGATACTTAGTTTTTGCTACCCAAAAGTTAAAACATATGTCTATCAACTAGAAAAGACATTAATAATTATATATATATATATATATATATATATATATATATATATATATATACTAATAAAAGGCAAAGCCCTCACTCACTCATCACTAATTCTCCAAGTGTGGGTAGAAGGCTGAAATTTGGCAGATTCATTCCTTACAGCTTACTTACAAAAGTTGGGCAGGTTTCATTTCGAAATGATACGCATAATGGTCATAACGGGAAGGTATTTTTCTCCATTAACTGTAATGGAGTTGAGCTGGAAAGACGTGGGGGGGCGGAGTTTCGTGTGACATCATCACGCCTCCCACGTAATCACGTGAACTGACTGTCAACGCAGTGCGTAGAAAACCAGGAAGACCTCCAAAAAGCGCTTAAGAAAACATGCATTATATAATTGAGAAGGCAGCGAAACAATAAGAAGCGAGTGACATATACTACCATATTCATGAGTGCTGCTACCTCGAAAGAAAGCAGGTGTAAACCTAAACTTTAAATTAAGTTCATAGACAGGCTACCGCTGGCGTTTCACATGCCCACGGGTAATGCGGGATACAAGTTTAATGAGAGGACGAGGATATAAACGAGAGTTTTGATCACTTTGTAACAAGTTAAAATTGTAGGTGAAGGGGTGTGCTTATGCAAATTCCGAGACTGTGTTTGTGGGGATTGACAGTTAAGGCGGGTGGGGAGTCACGTCATCATCTCCCTCCCATTTACCTCATTTCGCTCTGAGCTGAGCTCAGCTAACGCCGTCTTCGAAGCAACCGTCAGACTGCCACCAAATACTCACAGAAAAATCCACAAGTTAATACACACGCTGTCTCTAGAGTTTCTCCACACTGAATCCTCCAGGCACTACTTACAAAAGGTCACATTGACAATCGTGTTACGTTATTTTTAAAATCTTTCCTTTTCTTAGCACAAGCACAGCTGAGAAGCTTGATGCATGTGCTCCATAATGTTAAAAATAATGCATTTAATCACACTTTGCATTACAAGCAAAGGGAGCTTTTATCAATGCATGATTTCCTGGTACACGATTACATTGATCAGCGCATCCCGATTCATTTTACCCTCGCACCACCTTAGTTTGAGAAGAAGTATGAAAAATATGAGGTTAACACAGAAAAACATCACCAATTCAAGCTTTATGAATAATCGATTAAGCCATCAATAATTGTTTTGGTAAAGCCATCCTCCTTCCATTTAATAATTTTTCCGCCACTAGCCATGATTAAATGAACGGTAAAAAAGTAAGAGCGAAGCGAGGGTGACTTATTTAGGCAGGCATATATATGACAGCAACACTCATGATAATGTCAATCATGTTACGTTATTATTAAAATGTTTCCTTTTCTTTTCATTACTTCTTTAACACACTACTTCTCCGCTGCGCTGGTATTTTGCTATATATATATATATATATATATATATAAATGACCTCCAAAGAGCGCTGAGACTTTTGATATCATGAACGTGTCTGCAAAACTGGGGTCTCCTGCCCAGCAAAAGTCGAGCAGTCGCGCGTGCATAGCTGTGCCGGCCTTTGAGACGCTGACTGCGCTTCTGCCTTAAGTCAAAGTGAGCACTTTTAATTTTTTCATCCTCCCCCTTAGCTTTAGCCCAGACAAGTGCAAACACGGGACCCCTTTTCAACACCGCGGCAAACTAATATTAAGGCGCTTCACACTTTCTTTGCACGCGTCTACGATTATGAGGTCGTCAGCTCGGATTATGAAGACACGCACACGAGTGGAGGACTGACAGTGCCATCACAGCTGATTAATGGCAGGGACGTCTCACCAGTCTACACAAGACCCACGCGACTGTCCCCAAAAGGCATCATAACGTCAGCTAACACATCTCTCTATACTATATAAAAGAAAAAGGCAACTTTCCTTTCTTTACACCTTTTTTCCTTTTATCCCAAACCAAAGCCTTTCTCTCTTAACACTGCAGAGGACACAAAACTAATTTTCTTTAATTGCTGCAAATGCCGGTAAGGCACATTACCAGAGGCACAAATTTGAACGTTCACATAGAAAATGTAATTTCTATACCACAGCCGTCGTGTAGCGCCTTTCAAAAGGGATCTACTACCGAGAGATGATCCATATACATTTTAGCTGCTGTTAGTTCTACTTACCTGTTGTGTTACACAGTCTTTAAAATGTAGTTTACGTGCAACCACTCCAGTAGTGCTCAATGTACCTGTACTTCTTAAAACGTTAATGTTTTACTGTTTAATAACAGACTATATATAGACTATATTTTATTATTTTTCCCTTGTACTCAGTGACCAAAGCTATACGCACACTTATAGACACATACAAACATACACACAAGTATATGTATGTGTATATATACAGTATATATATATATATATATATATATATATATATACAGTATATATATATATATATATATATATATATATATATATATACACACACACTATCAACATTATATATATATATACACACACACACACACACACACATACATACATACATATATAGAATTTGTGTGTGTGTATGTATGTATGTATGTGTATATATGATGCAGATAGGTATGTATATATATATATATATATATATATATATATATATATATATATATATATATATATATATATATATATATATATATATATATGTATATATGTGTATATGCAGATATGTATATAGATATGAAGATATGTATGTGTATATATATGTATGTATATGTATGTATGTATGTGTATATATGTGCTGCCGCCAAATACACAAAAAAATTACTATCATGTTACATTATTTTTAAAATGTTTCCTTTTCTTTTCATAACTTCTTTAACGCATGACATCGCAAGCGGTAGGTATTTTGCTATATATATATATATATCACAGCGACACTCATAACAGTGACAAAACAATTACATTGACAATCATGTTACGTTATTTTCAAAATGTTTCCTTTTCTTTCTCTTTCCTTCTTTAACACACTACTTCCCGCTGTCAAGCGCGGATATTTTGATATATATATATATATATATATATATATATATATATATATATATATATAGATATATATATATATATATATATATAGAGAGAGAGATATAGATATAGATAGATAGATATATATATATATATATATATATATATATATATATATATAGATCTGAGAACAACACTCATATCAATGACAAAACAATTACATTAACAATCATGTTACGTTATTTTTAAAATGTTTGCTTTTCTTTTTCGTACCTTCTTTAACACACTACTTCTCCGCTGCGAAGCGCTGGTATTTTGCTAGTCTATACTAATAAAAGGCAAAGCCCTCACTCACTCACTCACTCACTCACTCACTCACTCATCACTAATTCTCCAACTTCCCGTGTAGGTAGAAGGCTGAAATTTGGTAGGCTTATTCCTTATAGGTTACTTACAAAAGTTGGGCAGGTTTCATTTTGAAATTCTACACGTAAGGGTCATAACTGGAAGCTATTTTTCTCCGTATAATGTAATGGAGTTGAGTTGGAGATGGCCGTGGGGGGCGGAGTTTCGTGTGACATCATCACGCCTCCTACGTAAGTACGTAGAGAACAAGGAAGAACTCCAAACAGCGATGAGCACAAAACGCCATTTCACAATTGAGAAGGCAGAAAAACATTATGAAGCAAATGATGCATACAAGCATATTCATAAGTACAGCTACTGCGGAAACAAAGCACGGCGTGAACCGTAAGTTTATATTAAATTAAGTTCATAGAAGACGAGCTGTTTATTGATGCAGTAAGAAACTAATCGATGAATGAAACCTCTTATCTTTACAACGATTGACAAACACGGAATGTAACTTGAACACAACACATCGTACAAATACGACCCTGATTGAAACAAACAATGATAATCAAATCCTTGATGACAGCAACATTCAATAACACTCACAAAACAATTACTGTATATTGACAATCATGTTACGTTATTTTTAAAATGTTCCCTTTTCTTTTTCATAACTTCTACTTCTCCACTGCGATACGGGTATATATATATAAATGTATATATATACCCCGATGTACAGTACATACTCTCGCATAGACAAGCCACACGCTGTGGCGCAATTGTAGAGTCTTCGCCTCTAACGCCGACATTCGAGGTTCGATTCCCAAGAGGGGATGCACTGAGTATGTACGCGCGCTACCCGATTCATTTTTACCTTCGCATCTCCTTGGTTTGGGACGTATGAAAAATATTAGGTTAACGAGAATCATGTTACGTTATTTTTAAAATGTTTCCCTTTCTTAGCACAAGCACAGCTGAGAAGCTTTGATGCATGTACTCCATAACGCGTTAAAAAAATAACGCATTTAATCACACTTTCAATTCCAAGCAAACGGAACTTTTGTCAATGCATGATTTCCTGGTACATCCATTACACTGATGCACACATCACAGCTACAAAAATGTTAGAGTCGGAATAAAGCGCGTTCCTACGACTGATCATTTCGACTACCCGAGCGAAGCCTTGATAAAAGCATGGTTTTGTGCACACTGAAAAGCAAGCAAAATTAAATGCATAACAGAAAGCGGACTTTGTGGCTCTTACTGGGGATCATTGGACTTCCGTGACCGTTAGTAATTCTAAATACATCTAATTACAAAATGTTCAATGATCACACTGTTTTAGCCTAATGTACAAAATAATTTTGGCTAATGTTACTCAGAGTTTAAAGATTAAGTTGGTCAAATTACCTTTTATGTTTCTGACTTTTTTTAAGAAGAAAAACTGCACTTTATGTTGAAATTTTGGTTATTATTATTTAAAGACAATACTATTCTGAAAATCTACTTAAAGTACTTAAACTACCACTTTATTTTTAAGTCTGCCCAATTTTAACCAGGGATGATATTTTTGTTTCTGTTTTGAATTCAAATGCAGTTTAAAAGCTTTTTTTTCAGAAATTAAAACAGCTTCATTTTACAATATTCATGTACATGTCTATTATTTGATTCTGTCGCCCACTAAAACCCTTTTAAATAAAAAAAAAACATTTGCAATTTGGGGCAAATTTACGTGTGCGATTACATACGATTAATCAAGATTAATTCTTACACAGCCTCTAATTAATTGGATAAATTTTTTTAATCGAGTCCCACCCCTAATATATATATATGTAGATATATATGTAGATTTGTATATATATGTGTATATACAGTATATATGTAGATATGTATATGTGTATATACAGTATGTATATATGTGTGTGTGTGTATATATACAGTATGTGTATATATATGTATATGTATATATATATGTATTTATATATTTACAGATATATATATATATATATATATATACAGATATATATAAATATATATATATAAATAGATAGATATTGACAACACCACTCATATCAATGACAAAACAATTACATTAACAATCATCTTACGTTATTTTTAAAATGTTTGCTTTTCTTTTCATAACTTCTTTAACACACTACTTCTCCGCTGCGAAGCGCGGGTATTCTGCTAGTGTATATCTATACTAATAAAAGGCAAAGCCCTCACTCACTCACTCACTCACTCACTCACTCACTAATTCTCCAACTTCCCGTGTGGGTGAAAGGCTGAAATTTGACAGGTTCATTCCTTACAGCTTCCTTACAAAAGTTGGGCAGGTTTTATATCGAAATTCTACGGGTAATGGTCATAACTGGAAGAAGTTTTTCTCTATTTAATGTAATGGAGATGAGCTTCAACGACGTGGGGGCGGAGTTTCGTGTGACATCATCACGCCTCCCACGTAATCACGCAGTACATAGAAAACCAGGAAGACCTCAAAAAGCGCTGAAGAAAACATGCATTATATAATTGAGAAGGCAGCGAAACAATAAGAAGCGAGCGAGTGACATATACAACCATAAGCATGAGTTCTGCTACTTCGGAAACAAAGCACGATGTAAACCTACACTTTAAATTAAGTTCATAGACAGGCTGCGCTGGCGTTTGTAATTTAGTGCCTGCCCATATAAGGCCGTCCGTCAGCGGCAATCCAATAGCAAACTGCCACGGGTAAATATTCACGGGTGAAGGACTGTGCTTATGGAGAGGAAGATGAGATGGTCAGGGTGGTGTTTGACACAAACTGCGAGAGAAAGTTTTAAGTGCCAGGACTAAGGTAACATTAAATACAGCCATGGACATAGCACGAGATGGCACCAGCACAGCTGGGAACCTTCGATGCATGTACACCGAGTGGCTCACGTGAACTGACGCAGTGCACAGATAAAAGGCAACAGTTCCAAAGAGCACTGAACAAAAACCGAATCACACAATTGAAAAGGCAGCAAAAAATATGAAGCGTCTCATACATACAAGCATATTCATAAATCCAACTACTGCGGAAACAAAGCACACGTTGGAAAAAGTCAATGTCCCGCTAAAGGAAGACAGTGTAAAAAAAACCCGTGCATGCAGTGTGTCACATCTCAGATAAAGAAGAAGACGAGCTGTTTATTGATGCAGTAAGAAACAAATCGATGAATGAAACCTGTTATCTTTACAACGATTGACAAACACGGAATGTAACTTGAATACAACACATCCTACAAATACGAACCTGATTGAAAGAAATAATGATAATCACATCCTTGATGACAGCAACACTCAGTAACACTCACAAAACAAATACTGTATATTGACAGTCATGTTACGTTATTTTTAAAATATTCTCTTTTCTTTTTCTAGCTTTTTTAACACACTACTTCTCCGCTGCGATACGCGGGTATATATACATGTATATATATATAACCAGATCTACATACTCGAATAATAACTATAAAACAAAACATCAGGGTAACCTGAAAGACCTGAATGCAATGCAGAAGATACAGAAAGCAGAAGAATTAAATAAGAATCTGACACTTCAGCGGACGTTTTTACCGTGCACAATCACAAAGTGATTTCAATTGAGGCTGCTTTTATGGGAGACACAACCACTTGCCCCACTTTCCCTATTACCAAGTAATGTTAAACCAAGTCGTCACTACGGTGTTCCCAAATACGCACTTTGCTGATAAACTGAGCGCACTGCGCACTGAGTTTGCACGGCACTTTGGTGACTTTGAAGAACAAAAAAAGTCCGTCTACATGCGGCTCGAACCTTGTGCATGTTTGGTAGCACATATCTGTGTGAGAAGCTCTTCTCAGTGATAAAGACTAACAAAACAGCACACAGGAGTCGCCTCACTGATGAGCACCTGCAATCCATCCTGAGAATCTCCACAACACAGAACCTCACACCAAACAGAAACGAACCTGTGGCCAAAAAAAGATGCCAGGCGTCCAGCTCTAAAATGACATATGAGCAAAGACAACTGAATGATTTGATTTGTTATTGCTGAAAGGAACACATTTTATTTATATTTCTAGGTTTTGTTATGCAGCATGTTCATATTTGAATTTGTATAATTTTGACAGGATATATTTTTATGGAGAGCAAAATCTTTTGGGATATTTAAAATCTAAGTTTATTTTTTATAAAATATAAAATTACATAAGAGTAAAGAAATTTGAATGTTTGTTCTTTTAATGTTTACTTTATTTCTAACTTGTATAATTTAGACAGGATATATTTTTATGGAGAGCAAAATATTATAAGTTGTTTAAGGTTTGAGTTGATTTATTCAGGAATAATATTCCTGTCTGTTTTACCATTCCTACCAAAGATATTTCTGTCGACTAAATAAAAATTCCTTCTATTTAAAATTTAAATAGAACTTGAACAAATACGATAGTTCATAATATCCACGCAGACTTGCACGTAAGAGTGGGAGTTATCTGTTTTAACAAGCAGCGTATTGCACTGATACGAAATAGCTGTGTGTGTATATATATATGTATATATATGTTTATATATATGTGTGTGTATGTATGTGTGTATGTATATGTATGTGTATATGTATAGATATGTATATATATATATGTTTGTGTGTGTGTAAATATATATATATATATTTATATTTATATATATATATATATATATATATATATATATATATATATATATATATATATATATATATATATATATATATATATATATATATATATATATGACAACAACACTCATCACTCACAACAGTGACAAAACAATAACATTGACAATCATGTTACGTTATTTTCAAAATGTTTCCTTTTCTTTTCATTGCTTCTTTAACACACTACTTCTCTGCAAGCCTTGGTATTTTGCTAGTATATATATATATATATATATATACATTTAAATTTTAATTGCAGAATGAATAAATTATTGATGATAATACATAGAGGAACTGAACATCCTCAAAACACATCAAAAAAAGCTTGTTTTTGTTATTGATATTTAACAGGCTTCATTTTTTACTTAAGTTGTGTACAATGCACATTTTTCCAGTTTCTTTGATATTTACCTATCAACCTTATTTTGATTTGAAAATGACAAGCCACGCTGAATATTTTGCTCATGTGAACGCCATGTGAATGTCTTTAGCTCAGCGTCTGGAATAATTAAAAAGGAAGAATGTGAGCCAAAATGTAATTAATGGTTAATAAGATGTGGTAAAATAATTCCTGTAATATCAAGAAACCTTGTTGCTTACAGATAAATTATAAAAACAAAAACATTTGTGGATTATAGCATGTTTAGTGTTGGTATTGTTTTGGGTGCGGCAATGTGCTGTCCAACCGGACTGGACCGGACCAGACCTGACCTGGGGTTAGTGTGTAGCGGAAAAATGTTTCCTATGCACATTTGATTTGTATAAACCACTTTTATTTAAAAAAAAAAAAAATACAAGATTTAAATACAGGCCCAAGCACTGTTTTGTGTTGTTTATTAATTGTCCGAATTGCCCAAGTGGATTTCTTCAAAATACTAACTAATCAATGTTTTTCACATTCTCTAGCATACAGTGTTTGGGAAAATGCATGCACTGAAAAATTCCTGTAATAAATTCTAAACATTTAAGGTAAAATTAAATCCCTTTAAGTAATGCTTTCTCCACTACATATATCTCTCTATCATAAAAAAACTCTTGGAAGGAGACAAGAAGTGATGTTCTTGGAGAGACACTTACACGTCCCGCAAGACGAGTCTTTGTGCCAAGAGATTTAACCATGCCGATGGCCAGAAATAAAAGTCAAAGTAGATGACAAAGTAGAACGTCGTAAAGAATTCAAAAACATTGGCTCAGAACACATGCGGAGCAGGTTAGACATAGCAGAAGTACAAAAATTCCAATGTCTCAAAAAATAGATAGTAAAGATTGCATTAACGCAAACAAACGGAAATTATTACTCAGTGAAATAACGGAACAGCAAACAGAGACCGAATATATTGTTCGGATTTAAACTTTAAGTCGGAGACTTGTAATCGTCTAATTCATGTTGCCATCAGGGAAATAAAAAGTAGTATTTCTTCCCAATGAAGTAGCGTATCTGTGAGAAATAAAAGATTTGTTGCTTGGTAAAAGCGAAATCCTGCAAGAGAAAATTTCAAGCCCTGCGAGGCAAGAACTTATGCAAAGAGATTTGAAAATGTCCTACCCACATATCCATGCACACAGTTCAATCACTTCTCATTTGTGTGAATGCTATTGTCAGACACATTTCTTGTAGAGAGAAAGAAACAATATTCACTCACAGTTATACGTTGTGTTGACACGATGTAATTCCTAACATGGAATCAAAATTCAATGCGATATTGATGAAAAGGTAAAAGTGAAAAGAGATTGAATATACAGGTGCCGGGCATAAAATTAGAATATCATGACAAAGTTGATTTATTTCAGTAATTCCATTCAAAAAGTGAAACTTGTATATTAGATTCATTCATTACACACAGACTGATGTATTTCAAATGTTTATTTCTTTTAATTTTGATGATTATAACTGACAATTAATGAAAGTCCCAAATTCAGTATCTCAGAAAATTAGAATATTGTGAAAAGGTTCAATATTGAAGACACCTGGTGCCACACTCTAATCAGCTAATTAACTCAAAACACCTGCAAAAGCCTTTAAATGGTCTCTCAGTCTAGTTCTGTAGGCTACACAATCATGGGGAAGACTGCTGACTTGACAGTTGTCCAAAAGACGACCATTGACACCTTGCACAAGGAGGGCAAGACACAAAAGGTCATTGCTAAAGAGGCTGGCTGTTCACAGAGCTCTGTGTCCAAGCACATTAATAGAGAGGTGAAGGGAAGGACAAGATGTGGTAGAAAAAAGTGTACAAGCAATAGGGATAACCGCACCCTGGAGAGGATTGTGAAACAAAACCCATTCAAAACTGTGGGGGAGATTCACAAAGAGTGGACTGCAGCTGGAGTCAGTGCTTCAAGAACCACCACACACAGACGTATGCAAGACATGGGTTTCAGCTGTCGCATTCCTTGTGTCAAGCCACTCTTGAACAAGAGACAGTGTCAGAAGCGTCTCGCCTGGGCTAAAGACAAAAAGGACTGGACTGCTGCTAAGTGGTCCAAAGTTATGTTCTCTGATGAAAGTAAATTTTGCATTTCCTTTGGAAATCAAGGTCCCAGAGTCTGGAGGAAGAGAGGAGAGGCACAGAATCCATGTTGCTTGAGGTCCAGTGTAAAGTTTCCACAGTCAGTGATGGTTTGGGGTGCCATGTCATCTGCTGGTGTTGGTCCATTGTGTTTTCTGAGGTCCAAGGTCAATGCAGCCGTCTACGAGGAAGTTTTAGAGCACTTCATGCTTCCTGCTGCTGATGAACTTTATGGAGATGCAGATTTCATTTTCCAACAGGACCTGGCACCTGGTGCCAAAACTACCAGTACCTGGTTGAAGGACCATGGTATCCCTGTTCTTGATTGGCCAGCAAACTCGCCTGACCTTAACCCCATAGAAAATCTATGGGGTATTGTGAATAGGGAGATGCAATATGCCAGACCCAACAATTCGGAAGAGCTGAAGGCCACTCTCAGAGCAACATGGGCTCCTGAGCAGTGCCACAGACTGATCGACTCCATGCCACGCCGCATTGCTGCAGTAATCCAGGCCAAAGGAGCCCCAACTAAATATTGAGTGCTGTACATGCTCATACTTTTCATGTTCATACCTTTCAGTTGGCCAACATTTCTAAAAAATTTTTTGCATTGGTTTTAATTCATATTCTAATTTTCCGAGATACTGAATTTGGGACTTTCATTAGTTGTCAGTTATAATCATCAAAATTAAAAGAAATAAACATTTGAAATACATCAGTCTGTGTGTAATGAATGAATCTAATATACAAGTTTCACTTTTTGAATGGAATTACTGAAATAAATCAACTTTGTCATGATATTCTAATTTTATCACCGGCACCTGTATGGACATAGGTGATATGACAGAAGTATATAGATTTTGTTTGGCTTTAAACCTTAAGTTGGAGACTTGTAGATCATCAAATTCGTGTTGCCATCAGGGAAAAGTAATGTTTCTTCTACTTAAATGATGATGTACAGTATAGTTGCTTTTTAACTACTGAAAAGATATATTTACTGGAAAGATTATTTTTTACTAAAATAAAAATGAAAAAATAAATACTAGAAAGGCATATACTGCAAAGAAAAACACTAAACACAAATGGACTGAAAATACAAAATTATGTAAAAAAAAGTTAATAATGAGTGCACATTTACAGTACCACATTGTGTGCAACTCCTCACAAAAATTCTAAATATGGCACTCATCCATTTGTGAATATTAACTGCTAAAGCTGTCTATCTGAGATTTTGAGTTCCAGTAGGAAGGCGAGTTGGGGTGAGGATATATGGTATAATAGCTATTTGTATCTCCTCAATGGCAATGTTCAGTTGTTTCCATCATTATCTGCAGGTTAACTGTGAGACATAAAGTTTGATTGAAATGGATAAAGGTAATTATTTACATATTAGCAAAAAAAATAATAAAAAAAAAAAACCCATACTGTACACACACTCTGATCCACTTAAACCAACTCTTTGATACAGGGCACCAGTGTGTCTAACCTGGCAACATTCAGTGCAAAATTGGAATCAATAATGGACAGGGGACATCAAGTCAATACAGGGCCCACTCATGCACATGCTGACGGGGTGAATTCTGAATCACCAATTAATCTTAACATACACATCTTTGGCACTACAGGAGAAAGAAATTTGGGACCTGGTGGAAACATCATGTAGACACAGGGAGACATATCAGCTAATTAGACAGTGAGACTAATTAAAGGTAGCAATGACTGACTGAATGAACTTGACAACTACAACCCTAACCATTTTTTATTCTTGTCCCATGGTTCTTGTTAAACATTTTTCAAAGCAGCAAGTGGGATCTGCTTTACTAATTCCCTTTATAATTTTGAAAACCTCAACGATATTAATTCTTAATCTCCATTTGCTTAAACTGAAATGATTCAGCTCCTTTAATCACAAGAGATTCATCCCTAGTCAGGTATTCAAACATTTGCCAGAACCAAAGACAGACTGGCAGTCCATTACAGGGAGCACCAGCCTTCAACTGCTCCTTCCATAGTGCGGCAGTATTTGCTTTCTTCACCAGCGCTGCCCTTTATATTACATGTAATCCTTGCTGGACATTCTTCACTCCTAATCCACCAGGTACATCTGGTTTCCACCCCCTTTGACTTCTGCCTAAAAAAGTCACACAACACTAGACAGATAAAGAAAAACAATTAAGAAAATCTTCATAAAAATGGATAAAAACCACTGTGCAATAAAAAAAAAATCCAGATAGAAAAGAGAAACATAACAGAATCAAGTCTTAAAAAAAGGCTGATTCAAGACAATCCATACTCAATGCAGGTACATTAGTCCACCAAAAACGGAGTTCTGTGGTACTCAAATGACAGTCTCTGCCCTATCATGCAATCTTCTGTCCTCCACTATCAAGTGCACCATTGAAAGTAAAAAAAACAAAACATTTTAGCACACGAATATCAGTCAATCAAGGATCCTTCATCTCCCCGCTGCTGCTGATAAGGCAGGGTTTAAAAAATGCTACATGCCATCCCACTCACAAAGGAACTCCTGGGTGTAATGCTCTAAGCCTAAAAAAATAATAAGTTCACATTCATACCAGGGCCTTTTGTTGTACTTCATTCGTAGAATCTAGCAAATTTGACAAATGTGCCTTTGAAATTTTTGAATTCAGCAGAGTTATTTTGGTTAAATCTCTTGCACACACAAATATAGATGCTCAGATAAGTTCAACCTGAAGATAATTCCTTTTTAATTCAACAGAAAATGCTTCTGCTGATGATGCATATTATTGTTGTCTTCATGAAAGAACATTTGGTACATTTATGTAGGGTGTGACCCAGGGGGCTAATCGCACCCCTAGAGGATACAGGCGCTCATGGGAAAACTCCTGAAAACGTTGACAGACTACCTTCACATTGCTCCTTATCTTACTTGTGGCCCTGTTGCGCAATAAGCTTCTCACGCGGTACTCCGCATACTTAAAAGCCTGTACAACACCTGACAGTTTTGGAATTGTTTTCTCTCACTCTCTCTTTCAGACATTCTCTGATCCTGTCAAGGAGCACATTTAAACTTTTAAAAAAGACAAATCTTTATTTGTAGTGTTTGAATAAAGGTTTTGTCTCTACAATCTCCTCTGTTTCTATGCAAATCTGTGACTCATGCGTGACAAGGGCTAGACATTTATCTTATGAGAATATGCAAGAATGAACTGCCCTCAACAGCTCTGAAAGTCTTGCAAAGCATAACAGAACATTCTCCTTGAAGATGGAAGTGTGGAAAATGAATAGTGATTGTTCAAGAGAAAAAATCTCTGCTCCTTTCCTGCATATAGAAGCACAAAAAAGAAACTTACCATTGTCCAGAGTATTGAATGAGAATCAGTGTGCCACATAATGGGCCCTTTTCTGTAGTGCACCCAGACAGATAAATGTCAAACATTGTTTCAGTCAACTTAACCTGTGGTATAAAATAAGCATACCAATAGTAAGGAAATTTCCAGTGCATTTTAACATTTAGTTAAAAAAAATCATTAACAGGCAACCAGTGTTGAAGCACGGGAAGTGGTGAAATTCTTAAGAAAAGCTACAAGATAATAAAATGTGCCACTTCTCTAAAAGCTCTCTGGACTATTTTCTTAATACTATTGAAATTTACCCTTATGGGTGTCACATTTGTTAAAGAAATGATCAAATCTGCACATTCTTTTGAACTGTATCACAAGACAGAATAGTGAAGGTAGGTCAGATGTACCAGAGTTATGTACACCAAACAGGCAGATGATAACAAAAGGGTATACTGTACTCAAAAAGTCACTATGCAGCCAACAAAAATCAACTCAATATTGAAGCTGAGAACAGATGAAACTGTTTGAAAAACTATTTCTCTCTCACCATAAAGTCTTTCCTTTTGGAGATATTGTTGAGACAGCATCTGTAGCAGCAGTTCTTCCCTGCAAGGTTATTTATCACTGGAGTGATGACACACTCACCTGTAAATAACTAAAAAGACATTACACATTTCTTTCACACTTGAACAGAACTACACTTTAAAGGTGCGTTTTCCAAATGTGTTCATCAGGTCTATTTGGGATATCTCCTGTACAACTAATGAAGCAGCACCAAGGCATTCAAGAATCCATGACCGTGTCCGTGTATCAAAGGCCCACTTCAGTATCCAACACAGTGAACTTCATATTCAACGTCACCATCTCACAAAGTTGTAAGTAAATGGGTGCTGAATAAACATTTCTAGAATACCCAGCCAGAAGAAACACATCACATCATACAAAAAGTCATTCATATCAGACTATGGATATCTTGCCTAGTTATGTTTCAGGCTTTAAATTTGACCCCTTGATTTAGGCTATTAATTGGATATCCAGACACCAAAAAAAACTGAAACAGAAACACAAACTGTAGTCTGAAATTATCATTCTAATGAAATGAAGTATTTCCAAAATGAAAACGACTGCAGAATCAGAAGCTGAGGGAAATCTGAGACTGTAGATCTAAACTAATGCATATGGAAATTATCGCCTAAGGTCATTCTACAGTTGGTAAAGGCTGCACGAGATGGTCTTGAATGCACGTAACTTATTTGATCAAATTTTGTCATTATGTACTACTTGGTTTTCATTATACAGGGTGGGCCACGAAGAAGTAGCCCGCCTCCAATACTGGCGCCACGCTCTTCGGTGGAGGCCGTAGCCAATTCACAACCAGAAAGTTGGCATTTGGTGCAGTGTCAGGAACTCGAATAGTTAGCCCAATGTTCTTCGAATAAATGGTGAATACCACGGTTTACCTGGACATCTTTGAACAATTTTACAACCAACTAACACCAGAAGAAAAAAAAAGTACTGTTTTTTCCAACAAGATGGGGCAACATGCCACACCTCACGCGACTCATAGTCACAGGTTCATGTGAACTGTTTACAGAAGAGTGAATTGTGAGCAAGGGGTTATGGACACCATGTTCCCCGGACTTGTCCACATGTGATTTTTATCTGTGGGGAAATTTAAAGCAGAAAGTGTACACCAACAATCCACATACCCTGGATGAACTCTAGGAAAACATCATCGCACCTGTATGGATGTACAGACTGTCTTGTGCCTTTCTGTTATGTGTGAGTAGTGTGTTGGTCATCATGCTTTGTCAAAGGCAGACCTTCCAAATCTCACAGAATCAAGAATAACGGTAGGCCAGTGTATATGGTACTTTCAGCACACTAATCCCAGGATTGTCATATTCTCCTTCATTCCACATCATCCGCTGCTGCAGCATTTGGACTGTGTCGTTTGTGTTTACCTTTTGTGTTGTTGTTTTCATATTGAATTACTTTCATGATCGGCAATCGAGAGCTGGGGAGGGATTTTTTTTTTTGGTTATTTTTTTTTACCTTCTAGTCTTTAGTATATTCAGTTTGATTATTGTTTAAGCCCCTCGTTTCCATGTCTCTGTGTGTGAGTGGTACAAGTTGGGCCAATGCTGGATGCATTCCTGGACTTCCCACTTAAAAAAAATAAATCACCATTCCTGTAGCGGTGTGAATCATAACGTCTTTGTTCCCAGTACAAGAAAATATGTACCTTGTCAGCATTTCATTTTCTGGAGGTTCTAGTGATAAATAAAATGACCCAAATGAAAGGAATAACAAAAATGAATTCCCAAAGACAGGAGATACTTAATGTCTCATGTATGTAGGAAGAGAGTAATTGTCACTTCTCACACTCTGTGTGGACTTCACCACAGTGGTTTCCTAGCAACATTTCTGGAATATAAATCCTGTAAAACTGTGTAGACTTTCACTTCTAAATAAACCGCCCAGATGTGCGGATGGGCTCAGTGATCACAGGCCAATTAACAGTAAGAGAGCACTGCTGTCACTGTCACAATGTTGCATGTTTTCTATACCTTGCTTGACTTCTTGAACTCGATCACTTTGAGAACTGGAGCCCTGCAGCTGCTTTCTTTTGTTCTTGCACTTTGCTTGTGGAGAATCTGTAGGAGTAACAGTCAGTCAGACATCACAGTCTTATCTGACAGAGATGATTCATGGGATGAAGAACTGCTGGAGCAGGATTTATTCATAGAAGATTATACTGTACTAGAAAATGTTTCTGGAAGCAGTTCCCCATATGCAGGGGTACCAAGGAGAGGAGGTGTGGAAGGAAACTATCTGATAATCAGAAAATTGGAAGAAGACATTAGTTTTCTCAGAGAGCAACAAAAAAGAGCAGATATTCAGATAAATAAAAATGAGAAGCGAATTGGACAGCTAGAAGAGGGCATTGATTTTCTCTTAGAGCAGAAGAGGATAAAAGATGCCCAAATCCAAGAACACTTGCAAATGATAAAGGAAAGAGAAGAGGAAATTGACTTTCTCAGGGAGCAGAATCAGGGAAAAGATGTTCAGCTTGATGAGAAAATGCAAAAGATTGCAGAACTGGAAGAGGAAATTTGCTCTCTAAAAGAGCAGGGACAAGGCAAAGATACCCAGATTGATGAGAATCTGCAGATAATCCAACAACTGCAAAATGAAAAAACACACTTCTTGGAATGGCAGGAAAAGAAAGCTGAGGATCAGCTACAGTGGTTCTGGGTGTAAAGAGAGGGAAACAAGGTAGGTGAAATAGGTGAGGCCAAACCATGATCACGGATTAAAAACTGTACTCCAAATTAGTCAATGGCACAGTGGTAGCACTGCTGCCTTGTAGTAAAGAGGCCATGGTTCACGCCCCATATCCTCCCTGTGTGGAGTTTGCATGTCTGTCTGTCTGGGTTTCTTTCTGGTGCTCTCGTTTCCTCCCACTGTTCAAGAACATGCTTGTTAGGTGAATTGGCTATACTAAATTGTGTTTGTGCTGTGTGTTCACCCTGCAAAGGACTGGAACCCTGTCCCAGGGTTTGTTCTTGCCTTGTGCTAGCTGGGGTACACTTTAGCAGATCCTGGTCTGGATTAAACAGGTGAGAAAAATGACATGCTGTAATTTACTCTACTGTCAATAGTGCAAGCTTCTAACATGGTAAAATACTGATAAGTGACCTAGTGAACAGACTCCACCACAGGCAAAGCTTCTGTTTAACAAACCAGCAATCTGGTAAACTTTTATGTTTGATGCCTGAAGTTACTCATGATAATTAGACAACTCTAAATTGTCCATCTCAGTTTTTAAAATATAAAAATCAGATGTGAATACCTAGAAAAGGAAACGTAACTTACCTGGAAAAAGACTCACTTTATCTAGCCCAACTCAGCAGTGCTATTTCTACTTGTATAATTCATTCTTATTATGACTGGATCATAGCATAATAAACCAGGAGGAAAACTAGATTTATTGAACATTCACAGTTACAGCCAATTATTACAATTTATAAAACAGGATAATCAATTAATGACCACTTTCCTGTACTATCTTTCCAGCACATGGAAGTTGTACATGGATTTGGGGATTTTCAAAAGACACACTTGTTATTAACTATACATTTGCTTTACGATTTTAAATACAGCATGAAAGCTATGCTTGGCTCACTGGCTTGCTACTTTCTAATTACATCTTTGGGGAAGATGAACTCTAGATTAATGCTATTCTTCCAGAATCTAGTGAGTAGATTCTTGAGATCAACAGTCATTTTAATCTGCTCATTTTCAAATCTTTTTCATGGGCAGGGAGCCACTCTGTGCACCAATGCAAAATGCAATATGAAAAGGCAAAAACATGTTGGTATAAAATAAAAATTGAAATCACACAAAAAATGCATACAGTCTAAAATTTTGTAAAAGTGTCATTTTCAGATATGGACAGGGAAGTTAAAAAGAAATGCCAGGTTAACATCAATGAAAATAATTTTATGATTGCAGTGGTGTCTATATGGAAACTGCATTATTCCCTTGTTCTTATTGAACTTTGTCAGAGACATTACATGTAAGTAAAATGTTTAAGTGGTCTGATGGATTTGTAGCTTACAAACTCACAGCCTGGCAGATTTAATTTGGCAAGAGAGAACACAAAGTAGTTCTTGAATCTGGTAAGGCAAGGGCGGCACTTGTGTTCTTGTCACAAAGAATTTCACTTTCTGAATAAGAAGAGTTAGTTGTTCTGGCTCAATGGAACCATGTCCCACTCTGGCTAGATCATTTTGATCCTGGAATAGCAGCATACAAGAGGTTCAGGACTGGATTATTATATGTCCTGTAGCATGCCATAGCTTTTATTCTAGCTGCTTGAGACTGTTAAACGGTTACAGCAAGGTGTGGGGAAGCATTAAACATATGCACACCCTGCTGCAACCAAGCACATTATGACACAGAGTGTAAAACCCGGCTGCCAAGTACAGTGGGAAGCGAATTGTGTTGCTTAATGCTGAAAGGCTAAATGAGGATGATCTGAGCAATCTAGAGATTTTGACCTAGAGAAAATGCCCACTGAAGAAAGAAAAATTTTATCAGGAAACAGCAGGTGAGAATTACTTTTAAGAAATTCCCATCTCAGAAGATAGAAAACTGATGTATATTCTTGAACAACATTTTAGATATTCTTAATTTTGTACATAGACCACAGATACTGAGAAAATTCTTCTCAGTTAAATTATACAAAACAAGGAGCCATGGTCCACAATTGTGACGCGACAGACTATGTTCAAGCCTTCAGCAAATGTGTATAGCAATCTATTGATGGCTTTACCATATATAACATCTTTATGGGTTGAAAGAGATTATACTGCTAGGACACATGACTCAAATCAAAATTTTAAAAAGCAACTGAACCAATCAAGTTCCATTTGCTTGGACTAGCTATCTCCCAAAAAGTAGCATGAAGCTCAAGAAGTTCTTAATATCTACATGCCTGGTCAGGCCTTCATGATTCATGACTTGCCCAAGTCTTCACTTAAGCCACAAAGGCTGTGATCTCACCATTTCATATTATGATGCTATAGTACCATAGCAGACAGGGCACTATAGTGGAGAGACGGGGGAGATAGAGAGTGAGGGACGACACATACCAAATGAGCACAGGCATTTCCAAAAGAACAGTTTAATACAGAGGAGCCATATACCATACCATCAGTGTGATTCCAGGAAGGAAAGTAGATCCTGAATTATTACTTCAGCAATGCTACTGTATTTTACAGGTCTGTGATTTTTGCTATACACAGGTAGCATGCCTTTTCTGTGAATTAACAAAGCAGTTTCATAAATCCATATTGCAAATTAAGTGCTAAGCAACCATCAGAGGGCAGTGAAGAACAGAGGCTAATTAAAAAAGTTACTGTAATGGATTTACCAAGATGTTCATTTGTATTCATTAGTATTCATCCCATGTCAATCTCAAATATGTAAAATCTAATTCAAAGTCATAAGAGCAAGCCACAGTCTATCAAAGCAGCATCCCATACAAGACAGAAATCAGCCCCAGATGGAGACAGAACAATCATTAGCAATCATGAACGTTATTATTGTACAATGCCTGTTACACCATACTACTCTACAAAGAAGTTCACCAAGTGTGAACAATTATTCTATGATAAATATACAGGACAAGAACAGTGTTTAGCAGAGGTCCCTCACAGGGGGATCAAATTCAAATTGGACCCAGGGAATTTTGTGACTAGGAAATTGTGAAGCTTGCATTTACTCCTCAAATTCACGCAAGTTTTCTCCTGAAACTTCCCAAAAACAGGTTTATTAGTGCTGCATGTTAGTTAGGCACACAACAAAGAATTTCACTGTACTCTGCATATATGATTCTACTACTATTCGGCTAGTTTGTGTAGACTGGCCAAGTGCTGAGACATTGTGCCCTTCAATAGACTAGCTTTCTTTCCATAGCTGGTTATGCCCATAACTGATGGAAAATGCATTTTTTTAACTAAACTGAAGTAATCTGGTACAGAATACAGACAGATGGAAAAAAAATTAAAAGAACAGAAACACTGCACTTGCATCGAGGTGTAGATCAAATTGATAAAAACAGCAAAGCTGCTGCCACAGTAACCAGCACACAGTCCACATATAATGGATTACAACAGACCATTTAAAAAGCTTTAATGATCAAATGGCAAATGAAATGGATGGAAACTCCTTAACAGATACAGTAAAGTGTTTTACAGAGGATTCGCAAAGCTGAATGAGCATTTGCTAAATCTTATGGAACATGGAAAGAATGGCAGGATAAGATGATTCTCTCAAAGATACCTTCAAAATAAAAGATGCATGATCAGAAAGAGAATATAAAAACTACTAGATTACAGGTACATTCATAATGTGCAGTGCAGCTCTGTAGGCAATTGTTCTGTTTGCCTTTAAATAAAATCATTTGCTTTAATCCAGAATCCAGTACCTTCAAAATCAGATGAACATGCTACTGTAATACCTAATATCCACTGATGACTTTCTTTTGATCCTTTTAAACAATTTGTGATTTAGCATGGGGCAAACTTTACAGGTAAAGCCAATGAATGTCAACTTCTAGAGGCACATACCGACCAATTGTCTAGTCTGCTCATTTAAAAAAGCCATACTAACCTTCAGTTTTAAAATAAAAGAAGTACTACCTTGCTGTGGATCACTAGAGACACCAAGAAGGCATGGTATTTTCATAATGGCCCTGACTTCACTGCAGCACTGCCATATTTGCTCCTCTACACATTTAGTTTAAATGAGGGTTCTCCACCTCACGCATTGATCAGCTTTCTATCTAATATGTCTGGCACGTGGCTTCATAACACTTTAAATTTAATGAAATATGACACGGGTGAAAGGAATGGAGCAAGTTTTAATAAAAAATGTTACAGAGTAAAGCATTTTTGAATAAAATAACATACACCGTTAACCATGCAAATTAAAAAATGTACTGAATTAGGTGCTGACAAATACGTCAACAATCCAAAGGCAGTATGCTCACCATTTAATCATCCTGAACTGACAGCCAGGACTGGAAAAGTATGGAAAATGATACTCAATAGCTACTTTTCCTCATAGCACTAATTTGTGAGTAGCATAGACCATAAATGACACAAAGAAAGCAATTGTACTTTACAAAACACTATAAAACAAATAGGATTTCAGGTGAACAGTTTAAATAGTGAAATATTAGCCGGACAAACGTCAAACTGCATGCCTTGGAAATTTCTCTCAACACTGAAAACAAAACCTTAATAAAATATACCAAGCTTTATCTTATCTTGTCTCCTTCTCTTCCTTCACATATTTTCTCTGTTCCAGCAATGATAATCATTTATGATTAAAGGTAAAAGTAAAGTAGGTGCAATAAGTCCTGTGCCTTTTCCCTTGAAGACAATTCATAGTGACACAATTTTACAGCCTTGTTAATAAAATGGCTTTACTGTTTAGTAGCAGGAAATCTCATTTAATTATTTTCTTTTTGTCTCCGAGCTTCCATTAGGACCAATAGGTCTGATCTTCAGGTCCATTTGCTCTTTTTTGAGATGTTTTTTTAAACTAAATGTAGACTCATCATACATTTATAATTGACTATAACTGTTAAATCCCTGATAATTAACATTAAACACACAAGGGACAAAACATGGATTCTTTAACCATACAAACCAAATGTTAGCATATGTCAAAAATTCATAAAAGAATTAATTTTGATTAATTTATTCATAATGTTGGATGAAACAGAAAGCAGCGAAGTTCTTCTAAACATTGTTTTTATTAAAAAAAAAAAAAAGCTGCTGCTCCTCAAGCATAAAGATAAAAAGTGTGCTTGTTAAATATCCTAAGTCATCATCATCAAGACTGCTCTAGTGCTTTTTTGTTTTTTTCTTCCAGTCACATATTGAAATGAAACAATGCATGACATGTTATTTGGTTCAGTCCATCCTCTGAAAATAAAATTCTATTTGGAAAAACTTCAGCCAAGGCAAAAGATTTCCTTTGCTATTTTATGACTTGCCTAGAGAAGACAGGTAAACACAGTGACACAGGTAACAGTTAACCGTGGAAAGAGGAACTGGAAGAATTTTTTGAGCACTGTTCCTTCAGGAAGGGAGAGGAGAAAAAAAAAAATACAAAAATAAAAATAGAAAAATATATCAAGTTATAAAAAGTGACAACACAAGACAATGTGTGCTTATAAAATACATAAAATGGTCTAAAATAAGTGGTTACAGATAGCACAGGGCAAACCATGACAGCCCTCTCTGGTGTACATGTGTCACATATTCCCAGGGTCACTTTCTCCAAGGAGTGTGTGGAGGATGGCATCACCTGAAGGTGAAAAAAAGGTTTAAATTCAGTAATGGAACAGGAATGGGTCAATGAACAGGAGCAGCATCAAGACAGTCATTCACTGACTAAGCAATACAGAATTTATGTATAAAGAAGAAAACTATCAGAACCAGGATTTATATGTCTCAGATGTCGTTTTTTTTACTCTTAGGTTTCTACAAACAATGTACAGGATACATAACAAACACATCTGCTGTCACAAACACACAGATAGCCTTAGAAGGCTTTATATGTTCCATTACTGACAGTCAATACAAGGGGTTTGTAATATGTGGAAATATTTTGAAGAGTTTTCATCTATGGAAAAGTTCATTTTAGTTTCACTAAAGACAGAAACATGCATCAGCTTACTCAAAACAACAATTACCAAAAATATCACAATTTAGAATTAGGAACAGATCTAAACCAATTAAACATGGATGAAACCAGTTCTTTACAGGAATGCACTGCAAACATAAAAAAATCAATTTAGGTTATTAAATTATGTGGAAAACAAATTATCCAGCATAAAGAAAATGAAAATAAGTACACTGGGAGTTTTTTTTTTTAATTCAATGCTTTGGTTGTCTAACTATGAATAGCAAACTAACTTTAAATTTTCAGGGTTCATTTTCTAGCAGAAACTACAATCTGATTTCTACTACATAACATAAAAAGTGAATTTTAAGACACCTCCATACTTCAGAGCTCCTGCACAAGAATGTAAGTCGTTGTCAAAATGTGCTGGGGCTGGAGTGAGTTTACGTTATTTACAGAACAGTTCTACAGCATTGATGTGACAACTTGAAGGCCCAGCTCCCTCAGTCAAACATTGGGAAGCCTTCAGTGTCTTAATTTTTGCTTTGGGTTTAAGTAACACGCACATATAAAGGTGCTTAAAGCTGTATAAATCTTGTGCTAGCCATACTGTAGAAAGAATATGTGGATGTTGGCACTGTTTTTGTCAAGCTTTCAATTGTAATAAATAACACAACCTGAAGATCAATGTATTCCTTTTTTGAGAAGGAAATTATTACTGTGGTGGTGGTAAATAATCTTAATACAGTAAAACATGCGCATCTAGCTTCCAAAACTATTTCAACACACAGTTCATTATATCATATACGAAGGAAAGTCCAGTTAAAGTTAGAAAATGCAAGGTTAGAAAATGGAACAAACCTTAACAAAACTGACATCACTTCTCTTGCGAGGACAAGACAAAAACTTTTGTTCTGCCGGAATCCAGGCACTTCCAGGCAGGTGGCGCAAGTGCATTGCGAAGGGAGAAATTACATTATCAGTTTTGTTAAGGTTGGTTCCATTTTCTAATAAATCCCATTTTCTAACTTTAGCTTGACTTGCCCTCGTATGTCTGCCGTCATCTCCAACTTTTCTCTAAAGCAGAGGAGCAACATTTTCTATGCTGATAGGAACAACCACCATACTATTCCAGGTGTGAACACTGTTGTACACATTTTCCCATGCTGTCTATGACATGCTGTTCTGTTATAAGACTATTCATCTAGTTTTGATGATATGGGGACTGCCACAAGAACCTCCAAGCTTGTTTCCTGCCTAAAATTACTATCCCTGTCATTTTAAAAGGACTAAAATTACAAAATTGTCGCCAGCAGTGTGCGCAGTGATTAAATAATAAAGACAGCCAGATCTACAACTGGCTAACAGAGATCTTCTTTAGCTAGAATAGCAGAACTGGTATTTCTGATTTCAACAGTCTGTGTACATGCCCCACCTCTGCCATCTCAGGAAGGATGGTGACAGATAGTGCATCCGGAAAGTATTCACAGCGCATCACTTTTCCCACATTTTGTTATGTTACAGCCTTATTCCAAAATGGATTAAATTCATTTTTTTCTCAGAATTCTACACACAACACCCCATAATGACAATGTGAAAAAAGTTTGAGGTTTTTGCAAATTTATTAAAAAGAAAAAACTGAGAAAGTACATAAGTATTCACAGCCTTTGCCATGAAGTTCAAAATTGAGCTCAGGTGCATCCTGTTTCCCTGATCATCCTTCAGATGTTTCTGCAGCTTAATTGGAGTCCACCTGTGGTAAATTCAGTTGATTGAACAGGATTTGGAAAGGCACACACCTGTCTATATAAGGTCCCACAGTTGACAGTTCATGTCAGAGCACAAATCAAGCATGAAGTCAAAGGAATTGTCTGTAGACCTCCGAGACAGGATTGTCTCGAGGCACAAATCTGGGAAAGGTTACAGAAACATTTCTGCTGCTTTGAAGGTCCCAATGAGCACAGTGGCCTCCATCATCTGTAAGTGGAAGAAGTTTGAAACCACCAGGACTCTTCCTACAGCTGGCCGGTCATCTAAACTGTGCGATCGGGGGAGAAGGGCCTTAGTCAGGGAGTTGACCAAGAACCTGATGGTCACTCTGTCAGAGCTCCAGAGGTCCTCTGTGGAGAGAGGAGAACCTTCCAGAAGGACAACCATCTCTGCAGCAATCCACCAATCAGGCCTGTATGGTAGAGTGGCCAGACGGAAGCCACTTCTTAGTTAAAGGCACATGGAAGCCCGCCTGGAGTTTGCCAAAAGACACCTGAAGGACTCTCAGACCATGAGAAACAAAATTCTCTGGTCTGAAGAGACAAAAATTGAACTCTTTGGTGTGAATGCCAGGCGTCACGTTTGAAGGAAACCAGGCACCGCTCATCACCAGGCCAATACCATCCCTACAGTGAAGCATGGTGGTGGCAGCATCATGCTGTAGGGATGTTTTTCAGAGGCAGGAACTGGGAGACTAGTCAGGATAAAGGGAAAGATGACTGCAGCAATGTACAGAGACATCCTGGATGAAAACCTGCTCCAGAGCGCTCAACCTCAGACTGGGGAGACGGTTCATCTTTCAGCAGGACAACGACCCTAAGCACACAGCCAAGATATCAAAGGACTGGCTTCAGGAAAACTCTGTGAATGTCCTTGAGTGGCCCAGCCAGAGCCCAGACTTGAATCCGATTGAACATCTCTGGAGAGATCTTAAAATGGCTGTGCACCGACGCTTCCCATCCATCCTGATGGAGCTTGAGAGGTGCTGCAAAGAGGAATGGGCGAAACTGGCCAAGGATAGGTGGGCCAAGCTTGTGGCATCATATTCAAAAAGACTTGAGGCTGTAATTGCTGCCAAAGGTGCATCGACAAAGTATTGAGAAAAGGCTGTGAATACTTATGTATATGTGATTCCTCCGATTTTTTTATTTTTAATAAATTTGCATAAACCTCAGGTAAACTTTTTTAACATTGTCATTATGAGGTGTTGTGTGTAGAATTCTGAGTAAAAAAATGAATTTAATCTATTTTGGAATAAGGCTGTAACATAATAAAATGTGGAAAAAGTGATGCGCTGTGAATACTTTCTGGATGCACTGTATATTAACAGGAGTTTTTGCTCGGAGTGATTCACTTCAGTGACAATAAAATGATAATCAATAGCCTCTGTGAGAAACACTTCATCAGTATGTATTTGGAAAGTTAGTAACAATGCATTCTAAATGATAAAATATGGATTATGCCTATTATTACATATAGCAGAATCTAACTGGCCCTTTGGGATCAATTTAAAGCTAACAGTGGGAAAGTATTTGGGGGTTGTACTGTCACTTATCAGTTTATTAATTTTTCCCTAAGCCTCAAATACAATATCCTGGAAGAGCTCTACGGAATCTACTTAAGACTCCTCACAAGCCTCTCCCTTTCTGATCTCCTGACCTCACAGCTCCAAAAACACCCTGGCAAAGCATCTTTGTTACAACCAGTAAATGAAGATGGCACACTGGTATGACTGGAAGTGGTACACCATTGATTGCACAAGAGAGTACAGCACTGGGACTACAACTCTTAATATATTGTGTTGGCTCTTTTCACATGACATAAAAAAGAATGCCTCAATAACATGAATTTCCGTTCATACAACCACCGTGCTGTCAGGCAGTATGTTAACTGGCTGTCAGAGTGTGCCTTGCTCATAAAACCTTGGAAATCTAAACCTGGTAAGAAGTTACATAATCACTCATGCCTTACAATTCTTAGTTATGCAGTCTGACATCCTTGTGGCAAAGAGATACAGCAACTGGTTTGTTGCATAAATGGGTAATCAACCCATTGGTTGTGGAGTCTGACGTCTCAACTTGGCATCTGTTGGCTCTATCACATCTCATTTTTGTTTAGTTGCCAATTAAGGGAAAAAGTATTAATTCAAAGGGCAGTGTAAAAACACAATTCAAATGAAGGGGAAAGAAGACCATTAAAACCATAAACTGGTCACTGATGAAAAATACAGAAGGAAGTAAAACCCTGCAGCCACATTAGCCCCCCTCCATTACCCCCCCTCCCCCGAATCTGAGTTGGCGAACCAGGTATAGAGCACATAGTAGTAGAATAAATAATGACAAATGCTTATGCCTTAATACAACTAAACTAAAGAATTATAGACATTAAGTAAGAACATCTTCCAAACTAGGTTTACAAAAATTCTGTAAAACAAACAAAAAAAAAAACCTGAGGTGCGTAAGTGCTATGCCTACATTCTTTATACGTGATGACCTTCCATCTCCCCATCACCATGTTTCTGCATCTGTGCTTGCATCTGTGCAATCATCTCTTGCATCCGGCGTAGCTAGAACACATACAAGCAAGCAAGGTTATATATATATATTAAAAAAAAAAAAAAAAACTGGAAAAAAGTTTGACAAACTGATAACTGGTTCTTAGAACACATTACTTTTTTTTACTTACCTCAGCCTCCTTCTCCATAAGAATCATGTCCTTATCCAGCACCTCTGGTTCTACACCTTTTCTGCAAAATTTGAGTTTAAAAAAGTCATCGATTTTGCTGTGCTTATATATATCTAGTGAAATTTAAGAAAAAAGAAAAAAAAAACACAAGAAAGACACAACATAAGCAGCAAAGTTTGAGTTCAGATTCTTGTCATTCAGATCTAGATGTATTCAAAAGGCTTGTAAACAGTAGTGAAAACAGCAGCAGCTTTTGTTAATATTTAAAGACATTCAGCATTAAGCCTCCTCAGAAGAAAGAAAGTTTATAATAGCATCAAAGGAAAAAAATGCATAAAAGAAAGATTTTCTTTAAACATATTACTCTTTAAATTTGTCTAGCTTACTTAGATTTCCCTCATATAATTCATTTTCATTTCATATCCTAGACACTACTTTTTTATAACAACTTGCAGAATTGAAAAGAATACAAGACAATGTTTTGTATGTGTAGGAAATATGCCGAGAAGTAGCCTCATTATTAAATTTGAAAATTTGATATTTCTATGACTTCAATTTTACAAAATTGAAAACAGCTATTCTGGTATTTTAATATTTTCAAAATTGTGTGTAATAAAATAAAAGTTTAAAAAAAATACTATAAATTTAAAGTTTTTAAAGAAGATTATAAATAAAAATCAGACTTACAGGTATCTCACCTTTCACAACAGATCAAGTATGCAATTAAGCACAAGCTACATTTTTCCCTTGGGAAACAAAGTCTTACCTATCTAGTTTTTTTCCCTTATTCATGAGTTATATATAATGTTTATAGTGTATATACAATTGGAAGTCAGAAGAGTACATACACTTATATTTCATGTTTTATTGACAATATCATAATTTATTAATATTTGGTAGCACTGCCTTTAAATTGTTTAACTTGAGCCAAACATTTTGGGTAGACTTCCCCAAGCTTTTTACAGTAAGTTGATAGTACAAGGGTGTTGTACCGTGTTAGCCATTATGAATGTAGAGAAAAGCCAAGCAAAATGACACCTTTTATTGGCTAACTAAAAAGATTACAATATGCAAGCTTTCGAGGCAACTCAGGCCCCTTCTTTAGGCAAGATGTAATTACAAAGCAAGAAAAAGCTATAATTTAAGGCTGGCCTCCAGACCAAAATGAATCGTTTTCAAAGTGAAAGCTATCGGCATGTTAACACACTATTCCATAAAACATAAAATATCACTACAGAGCTGTCTATCACTAGAATTGTCTTTCAAGAAGAGCCTAGGAAAATAGGCTCATGGAAACTTGAAGAAAACACCAAAATTGGAGAACAGAAAAACTGCAAAATAAAAAAAAAATACTAAGTAAGGAAGCCCCATGTGAAGCACTGAGCTTTTAGGAAAGTAAAGGTGAGATACATATAAAAGGACACAAGTAATGAAAACATGCAATGACAGAATTAGTATAGCAGAAACAGACTCGAGTAGCAGTAAGTGCATGAAAGCAGAACTCTGCATAGTCAACCTTCCCTTGCCATTTGTTTAAATGAAGTGCAGACAACAAACCAAAAGTGATATAACTTACATCAAAAGGATCCACTGTTCTGAGGAAATTCTTGTGTTTATAGTGCAAAGTCAATGCATGTTCTCCACATGCTTGCAAGGAATTTCTTCAGGGTCACGAAGTTAAACAAAGATGCCTTATTTCATATACACACATAAAAACACAAAATGGGCATCAAAACATTAGAGTGCTTAACCACACAGTTTTACTGACCTTTTCATCATCTATAAATTGAACTCTGAGTTGGATTATAAGCACATTCAATTTTCAGGTCAAATAAAAGACCATTTTTTCGATGAAATTCTCAAAATACATGCCACAAACCTAAATGTGCACATAAAGTGAACCAAAAGTGCTTTTCGCTATTTCCACTGCAACCAAAATTATACAAAACATGCTTGACCAATTACTCAAATAAAAAATGAATCTATAATAGTCAAAATGTATTTTTATCACAACCTTACTGTGGAGTATATTAAAGCCAAATCAAGTCAAGTCAAGTTGGGGAGCATGCACTGGTACAGTGCGTTGACACACCCACTACACAACGAAATAACTTGGGATCCCAGTTGCCAACCCCCCAGGCAGACAGTCCCACCATCCGGAAATGACCCTCTATCTGCCACAGCCAGGTGTTACGTGGGCGACCCCTTGGCCTGGTCCAGACACTTGGGTCCCCAACAATGAGGATCTTACAAGCTGGATCACCCTCAGGGAAACGCGCCACATGGCCGTAGAGCCGTAAGTGACGCTCCCTCACAATGCAGGTAATGTGCCCCATTCGAGACTCCATGAGCAACCGCTCATTCAACACAAAGTCAAACCAACAGTACCCAAGGATTTTCCGGAGAGAGACCGTGCCAAAGGAGTCCAGTCTTCGTCTCAGGTGACTGGATAGCGTCCATGACTCGCAACCATGACTTTAAAGACTTGGACCTTCGTCCTGCATAGATATCGGGAGCGCCACACACCCATTTCCAGCAACCTCATGACCCCCCCCATGCTATCCCAATCTGTCTACTGACTTCATAGGAAGAGTAACCAGAGACATGAATGTCACTGCCAAGGTAAGTAAACCTGTCGACAAGGTCAACACTCTCTCCGCAAACAGACACAGTGCTGATACCTGTGCCCAAGATGTCATTAAAGGCCTGGATCTTGGTTTTAATCCAGGACACTCGCAAGCCCAGACACTCCGACTCCTCGCTCAGTCTCTCTAGCACCCCCGATCACAGCACCCATTCACTCCGCGAAGATCACAGCATCGTCAGCAAAGTCAAAATCAGTGAATCTTTCTTCACCAACAGATGCCCCACAGCCGCTGGACCCCATAACCTTGCACAACACCCAGTCCATGCAAGCATTGAACAGAGTAGGAGCAAGAACACACCCCTGACGAACCTCAACTGGGAAAAACACAGAGGTCCTGCCTCTACTCTGCACAGCACTCACAGTACCAGTGTAGAGGTCTGCCATGATATCCAGCAACCCTAAGGGGACCCCACGAACCCTCAGGATGTCTCACAGGACAGCTTGATCAACTGAGTCGAACACTGTCTGAAAATCGACAAAGGCTGCAAAGAAACTTTGCCGATATTTGCGTTTGCGCTCCATGAGAATCCTCAGTGCCAGGATGTGGTCGATGGTAGACTTCTTAGGCATAAAACCAGACTGTTCCAGTCGCCGGTAGGTGAGCAAATGATCACGGATCCTTTTGAGGACGAATCCCTAGCAAGGACCTTACCCGGCACCGACTGCAGCATTATCCCCCTGTAGTTGCTGCAATCCAGGTGATCACCCTTCCCTTTCCAGATAGGGACAAGTCCCGTTTTTCAGTCAGTTGGGATGATGTCAGTCTCCCAAATGGAAGCAAAAATTGCTTGCAATGCCAGGAGGACAGCCTTACCACCAGCTGGAAGAAGTTCAATCCGGATACCACAGATCCCTGCAGCCTTTCCCCACTTAGCTCGTTCATCACCTGTGCAATCTCAGTGAGATTGGGTGGTTCACAGCTAATTGAAGGATCAGCTTCAAGAACCGTTAACCCAGAGATATCCAACGTCCTAGCCGGAGGATCAGTTCTGAACAATTGCTCAAAGTAACCAGCCTAGTGGGTCACAACTGCACTGTCATCCGTAAGGACCGTTTCACCAGCTGACCTGACTGCGACTCTCTGATGAACAGATTCAGATGTGCATAATGCTTTGATTCTTCTGTAAGCAGGACGTGTGTCACTTGCTCACAGATTCCTCTAACAAACGCCTCTTTATCTGCCTTCAGAGCCCTCGCAGCCATCCTCTCAGTTCACAGTACAGATCAGAGTTGCCATTGAGCCGTGCGCTGCAGTTCCTCTCGCCGATATCCAGCGTGCCCTGCGAGATGAAACACCTCCTTCTGCAAACACCAGTAACACCAATACAACCCTCAGCAACCTTCAGGGTCTTGTCACGGAAGGTCTCCCACATCACATTAGGATCGGCAGTCATACCCAAATCTGCAAGTTCCTCACATAAACTGCATGCAAACTCCAAGTCCAGGCTCATTTTCCTAGTAGGTGGTAACCTACTGGACCTAAGCTGGATCATAAGAGTAGCAGCAACAAGTCTGTGGTCAGAATTCACAAACCGGGCACTTCTGTAGACCCTGCAGTTTTGCAACAGCCTCCAGCATCTGCCCACGAGGATGTGATCGATCTCCTTCACCAAACCACCAATATTGGAGTACCAAGTCCAACGATGAGGTTCTCTCTGCTTAAACCAGGATCCAGCGATTTGCAGGCCCTGACCTTTTGCAAAGTCAAGGAACATGGACCCACTTTCGCCATGGTCACCAGACCCATGGGGACTGATGCAATCCTCATAGCCAGCCCTGTATATGCCAGTGGCTGCATTGAAGTCACCCATGACCAGAGGAGTGTCACCTCGTGGCTACCCATCAACCACTAAGCGAAGCTGCGAATAAAATGTCTCCCTCGCCGAGACATCACCCACCGCGGTCGGAGCATACACTGAGACAACAGAAAAGGCACTCAGGGAGTGCTGTAATCTGAGTCTCATAATATGCTCATTGAAAGGAGCGACATCAGACACCATCAGAAGAAGCCAATCCTCTAAAGCAACAGCTACTCCCCAAGTATGACAGCCATCAGACCGACCAGACCATTAAAAGGTGTATTCACCTACAGAGATCTGGCCAGTCCCCGGTCTGCGTACCTCAGAGAGTGTCTCCACTGAAATGCGGCGTATACGTGGCTCCTCTGACAGCAGAGGAAGATGATCATCTTGCCAGAGAAACAAGCGCTCCATTTGCCTACCCGTATGGGCCACCTTAAATTGGGACCTGAGTGCTGCCGTGCAGCAGGCGACGTCTCAGCATCATACCAGTTCCAATACCCAACAGACCTGACCCCATTGGCTCTCCAGCGGTTTCGACTCTTCCAGAGATGGGGCTCCCAAGGGCTTTCCACCATCCCCTTCATAATACAAACAGCCTTCCTATGTGCGGCTGCAGCAGAGCTACTCCCGTGGAGAGCAAAAAGGAGTCCTTTCTGTCATCTTGGAGCCAAATGCTTAGCCAAAAAAAAAAAAATGTTTTTTCAAATAACTACTCTTAACTAGATCTGCAGAAGAAACTTAGTTTCCCCCCTCCCCATACTCTCTGACAACCACATACAGACAAAAGTCATACAATATATTTTGTGTGATAATAAATAATCATTCTTTACATTTATATAGTACTTTTCTCACGACTCAAAGTGCTTTACAAATTGATTGGGGAGCCACTTCAACCACCACTAATGTGTAGCATCCACATTAATGATGTGACGACAGCCATTTTTGCACCAGTACACTCACCACACATTAGCTAATATGTGGTGAAGGAATGAGACATGGGATGTTCCCTTCACTGCACTACAAAGGGGATCAGAGAGTCAAGACCTCAGTTTTAAGTCTCATAGACCACAGGGTCACTGCACTGGGATCTACATTTAGACCACAGGGTAAGCGCACCCTGCTGGCCTTAACAACACCTCTTCCAGAAGCAACACAAGGTTTTCCTAGATGGTCACCTCTCCAAGTACTGGCTGGTCCCGAACATGCTTAGCTTCAGGTTGATGACCTTTTCTGAAATGCATGTGGGATGGCTGCTTGTTATGTACACAACTTTACTTCGGCACTAAACAAGTTATAATAGTGAAGGAAATGTTTTACGCTACACAGATGCCACTGGATCAAGTCAAGATGTATTAAAAAATTTAGCTTGTCTTGCAAAACACTCGTAAACCAAGTTACTCGCAATACATATAATATAATATATACATACACACACACACGGTAATATTTATATTATGTGTGTGTTATTTTATTTTGACGATGGACAGAATATGAGTAATTAAAAATGTGAGCTTCTGGATCCTTTCAAATTGTTTTTCACAAAGTATTTAATCTGGTTTTGTGCCCCATAGGTATTTACTATATAATTGCTAGTCAGGTGAGGTGGGACTGCAGAGCAGAGAAAAAAGCAAGCAGACAGCCAGACAGGTACGTACACAGGAGACAAAGGAAGAATGTAACCATGTGAAGACAACCTGCCACCCCTCTTCAAGCGTTCTGATCGGAAGTTCTCATAGTGCAGGTCCTGAGTCACCTCCTGCAGATCTTGCATGTGGGTTCTGAAAAAAATCAAATTTTATGAATTGAATTTCTGTAAATGCATTAAGCATTCTTTAGCCAAACACTCCCATATCATTTAAAATAGATCACCCTTCATGTTAACAAAATTCAGTCAGAAGTAAAGCCATATAAAGATTCCATCATCAACTAACTTTTACAATGTCTTTGCTAACCAAAAATATTGCATATTATTTTAAGTGGGTGTTTTATTGTTCTAAATTAATATTTAGTTGAGAGCCCACTTTTCAGTTCTTTACAGCTTTTCTCAACTTCAGCTTATGTTGTATTTTTCACAATCTCACAATACAGCTCTTCAAATTACAACCCTGTTTCCAAACAAAGTTGGGAGATGTGTAAAATGTAAATAAAAACAGAATGTGATGATTTGCAAATAATTTAAATCCATATTATTTGACAAAAGAACAAATATATGAAATGTTGAAACTAAGAAATTTTATTGTTTTATGAAGGACATATGTTCATTCTGAATATGATACCAGTAACACATTCCATCAAAGTTCATACATGAGCAACAAAAGGCTGAAAAAGTTGCATAATGCTTAAAAAAAAGTGAAGAAACATCTCACTACTAATTAGGTTAATTGGCAAGAGATCAGTAACATAACTGAGTATATAAAAACAGCATCTCAGAGAGGCAAAATCTCTCAGGAGTAAAGATGAGGAGGGGCTCACCACTCTTTGAGAAGTCTGGCTCACCAGTCTGTGAAAGACTGTACAGGCAAACAGTTCAACAATTTAAAAATGTTTTTCAACATATACTACCAGTCAAAAGTTGTAAAACACCTCAGTTTTTATGGAAATACATGCAGTTTAGTGTCTTAATGTTTAATGACATCAAGGAATAGAAAAAATAAATAATGCCAAATTAAAAAAAAAAACAAGTCAAGAAATCACTGGATTCAAATTTTTGATACATCTGGTGATCCTTTTGATTCAGAATGTCTGTCTCTTTGTGTAAGTCACCAACTCTGCCTCCAGCAAAAGAGCCACGGACAATCACACATCCTCCATGATATTTGACATTAGATATCATACACCGAGGAACCACCCTTTCACCAACTCAACGGCGTACAAACACCCTGCACAATGAACTAAAGATTTAAAATTTGGATTCATTGTTCCAGAAGCCTTTCTTCCAGTCTGCATTATTTCAAGGTCCTATTTTGTCCTTTAAGGAATGGCTTTCTTACTGCCACTCATCCTGTCAAACCTGCAGCATAAAGTCTCCTTTTCACAGTAGAAACTGAGATTTGCTTCTTTCAACCACTTAAGCTGTGCTTGAAAGCTGTTGCATTGTGAGGCGCCTATCAGGCAAACTGGTGACCCTTAGAAACTTATCTTCTGATTGGGATGTGACTTTAGATCTGCCAGATTTCTTCCTATTAGAGTTTTTCCAGTTTCCAAATGCCTTTGGATTGTGTAGGACACCGTACTCAATGACACTTTGATTTTCTTCTGCAGTTTCTCTAAATGAAAGGCATACACTTCTAAGAGTAATAATGCTCTGTCTCATTTAATTTGTTAACTTTCTAGGGTGTAGAGGGTATAGGAACACAGTCTGTTCCAACTCTGCTTTAACACAGACAAAGGATTTTAAACTAATCAACAGTAGTTAGGACACCTGTCCAAATTGTTTGCTTCAACTCATAAGTCTTAATTTACTTTAATTGCTGCATAACATCTGCAGGTTGTTATCTATTAGTTGTTCCCTGAAGAAGGCCCATTTGTGATATTCTCAAATTATTTTATTGTCTGCTAACCTAAACTTTAAATTTAAACCTCTGGCAGTTTACTGCTTACCTTATCATTTTAGGTCATTCATTGAATTTCAACAAATTTAATTTGAAGAAAACCTGGAAAAACTGAGGTGTTCTACAACTTTTGACCAGTGGTGTAAAATTGAAAAGAATTTGGGGATATCATCCGCTACAATAAATAGTATTATTAAAAGATTCTGGGAATCTGGAGAAATCTCCATGCAAGGGACAAGACCAAAAACGAGTATTTTATAGCCATGATGTGCAAGCCCACAGATGGCAATGCATTAACAACAGACACGATTCTGTGGTGGAAATGATTGCCTTGGGCTCAAGAACACTTCCGAAAACCATTGTCTATAAATACAGGTTGTTACTGCATCCACAATATAAATCTCTACCATACAAAAAAGAAACCATATGAAATCATAACCCAGAAACACCAACAACTTCTTTGGGACCAAGCTTATTTAAGATGGATTGAGGTGAAGTAGAAAACTGTCCTGTGGTCTGACAAATCAAAATTTGGAACTCCTTTAGAAATCATGGATGCAACGTTCTCCTGGCTAAAGAGGAGAGGGATCAGTCATCTTATTATCAAAGTACAGTTCAAAAGCAAGTATCTATGAAGGTAATGGTGAGCATTAGTGCACATGGTATGGGTAGCTTTCATACCAGAAAAGGCACCATTAATGCTGAACAATATATACAGGTTTTGGAACAAAATATCCTGTCATCCAGATGTGTTTTTCAAGGAAGGTTTTGATTACTTCTGCAAAACAAAGCCAAACTGCATTCTGCATGTACCACAACAATAACAATTTATTTTTTTTGTATAGCCCAAAATCACACAAGGAGTATACCACAATGGGCTTTAACAGGCCTTTGTTTGACAGCAACCAGCCTTGACTCCCTAAGAAGACAAGAAAAAACTTGCCATAAAACACTCTTGTAGGGAAACATTGAAGATATCTTGAGAAAGGCAATTTAGAGATAGTCCCCTTTCCAGGTAGGCTGAGAGTGAAATGGGTGTCAAAAATAATGTTTAAATAAAATACAATACACAGAGCAGAACACAACTAATCTTTTTCACAGACCTAGATGGCCAATCTGCCATTGTCACCTCAGAAATACAATACAGTTCCAAAATAGTTATAGTACAAGTACAAAGAAAAATGCAAAAGGAGATTATATAACATCTGATGATTCAGAATTGTTAAGAGTCCTGGAGATCTCAGCCAACAAGCCGCCTTCCCAGAGCAGAGTCATGCATGGCTCCATACTAAGAGCGTCCAGGTGCTAAACTGACCTGGTTGCAGTCCAGATCTGTCACCCTTTAAAAACATTTTATGCACTATAAAGCTGAAATCCTAGATCAGGCAAGAATGAGATAACATTTCACCTTCAGAACAATAGCAGTATGTCAACCCAGTTCCCCAACGTTTACAGAGTGTTGTTAAAAGGAAAGAAGATGAAACACAGTGGTAAATATGCCACTGTCCAATTTTTGAAAGATGCTACCGGCATAAACTTTAAAATAAGCATATATTTTTCAACAAACAATTAATGCTTCTCACTTTTAACATTTGATATGTTGTCTTTGTGCTATTATTAATTAAATATAGTGTTTACATCACTTGCAAATCATCATATTCTGTTTTATTTATATTTGACACAGGCATCACAATTTTTTTGGAAATGGGATTGTGTAATCATTGAAAAAGATTAATCTTTTTACCTACAAATGGTCTGCATTTCTACCATCTATTCCAGAAAATAAGGTACACTAAACTTTATATCTGTGAACAGGTGAAAATAATCATAGTATCAGAGTTCACTTCCCAGCTAACTCTTAAATTTGTGTCCTCACATATCAAATGTTTACTATACTATCCAGAGAATAAGTTAGTTTTCAGTTTCATAAAGCTTATGATGTTTTTAAACTACTTACATGAGCATGGTACGAAGCTTCAGAAAATCATTATGCTCCGGATTTTCAACCTCAACGACTCCCCAAGGGTACAGCCTACCTCTTACTTTCTTGCCCTTCGCTTCAATTTGCTGGTTTGACCCAACGACTGCAAATGGGATACTGGCCTGAAATAAATGGGAGGAAAGAACCATGATGCCTCATACAGAAGAAATTAAAGTTATAAAAAATAGCTCTGATCGACAGTGCTGCAATTTCTATACAACTCTACAATTAAGTTCTTTCACAATCGTTATTTATAGTGGATACCACAACAGATTGATTTTCAAGGTAGTGAAAAACATTATTACAAAGACAATATATTAATTTGGACTGAATTCAGAATCTAAGGGACAAGTAGCTTCATATGAAGGAAGATAAAGCTCTCTTAATTTACAGCAGATTAAATTTCTATAAGGAATGTTTAAATATGAAAACACATTTTTCATGCAATGTAAATTATTACAAATGTACACTATGCGAAAAGGTATTTGCCCTTTCCTGATTTACTCTATTAATGCAAATTTTACCACTTTTGTCTTATCTGTCAATAGAAAATTCTCCCTGAAGACATGGGGAAATCACCCAGGTGTTTCTTGGCAAGTAACTGCTAAGCATTTATGCTCTTCTTGGCTGGTGCTCCTCTCTATTGAAACCCTATTCTCTATTGAAATTTTCCCAGTACCTTGTTTACAGTAGAGTTATGAACACTGACCTTTGTAAAGGCAAAGGAAACATGCAATTCTCTGCATATTTTAGGATACTTTGCAATTTGTAGTTTAATTTTTTTTATAAGCATAAACATGAACATGTTTATTTAAACAGCAGCCTACAGAACATGTGGAAGATGACAAATCACTGAAAAAGGTAGTATGAAAAAAACAAGACTATAAAAGCTGTAACTGTTTATAAAAATCAATCATAACAAAAGTGCAATCAATTAGTGCAATCAATTAATTTAAAAGGCATAAGGCCTTAAGGCCATAAGGATGGAGGGTTTCCATTTGAAACATGTGTAATGTTATTAGCCACACTTAACATGTGCTCAGAAGGAATGCTGGTGGTGCAAGTACGAAGGCATTTTTTATTTTAGTAACAGCTCAAGAAGTCTATCTATATTTCACTTCTACTAAAGGGGAGTATCATCTGTTGCATTTAGTATTATCCTGAAAATATTTCACAAGCGTGTTGCTTACAAGCATTCTTAGGGCTCATTTATACTTCACGCTCAGAACGCGTACGCGTCCGCATCATGGCTGGCACGCGTTCCCAGCGTTCATGTCACGCGTCCTCTGAGCAGGTCCTCAGAAATTAACGCGACGCGTGCGCGAATTGCAGTACCAGCAAAAAGTCGGGGGGCGCAGTGTGCTAAAAGTCGGAACGTGACGTCAGAGTCTCTGTTTACTATCTACATGTGACAGCAAGCCTCTATGGAGATCCTACGGGGATCGATGTGCGCATTTTGCCGTTTGACGAATGGTTCAAATACAGCGCTATACATTATGTAGCCGATGTGAAGTTGGCAAAAAAAAAAAAGACGACACAAAAGATGGTATGTGAGACTTTTAAAATGTATCGTGTCATTTATATATGTCTTTTTTTATGTTTTAATTTTTGCAACTTAACAACAGCAACATAATGTATAGCGTTGTATTTGAGCCACTGAGAAAAAAATAAAGGACACAGTGAAAACGTGTATTTTGTGATTAAAGTGGAAATTTTGGCTTTAATCTCAAAATGTCCACTTTAACCTTGTAGTTTACTTTATCATTAAAGCAGACGGTCGTAAACGTCATCCCAGTTTTTAATCGCTACGAGCTTCTTGGACCTGAGAGCAGGTAAAGTAAAACAATAAATAATAGATGGCACAAAAGATGGTATGTGAGACTTTTAAAATCTATCGTGTCATTACGATCGGGAATATGCGACGCTTGAATATAAAAGCACCATGAATGCATCTGTATGTCGGTATTTTGCTTCAGCAGCGGAAAGCAGGAATAGATCGCCAAACAGAACAAATTAAATGTATGATATTCCAACTCTCTGCACATTTAGAATCTTTAGATTTATACTTGATATCACTTTCATGATGAAATTCATTAAAATGTGTATGTTACATTTTACATATAATTTCGTTTAAATAATGAATACTGTTAATAAACACACATATGGGGGAATAATTACACACATGGGGGTGTCACGGTGGCGGAGCGATAGCACTGCTGTCTCGCAGGGAGTTATGTTGCTGGTATTTCCTGCTTGTATTCCAAAATGTGCTCCGGTTTCCTTCCAAAGATATGCAGATTTAGGGATTTGGTGCTGCTAAAATGACGCTAGTGTATGTGTGTGCTTGTATTCACCTTGCGATGAGCTGAGGCCTCGTCAAGGGACTGTTTCTCACTCGTGCCCAATGCTTCCTGGAATGGACACATACATGCCTGGATTTATGGATTTAATCAATAAACATCCTTTTCAGAGATATTGCGGTAAGGTGTTATCGGAATTTGATAGGTGTTTTAGGCAATTCACAACACAGAGAAGCCGAACATGTTCTCACCGCGATAATATCTCGCACTGCCACCTGGTGGATTCCTCCAGATTTATGTATATGTTTAGTATAAACACTACAACGCTTGCATGGCAGGAGCGTCCGCTGCAGCATGCGTCGCGTGAAGCATAACTCCGGCCTTAATGGCAGTGCAGTAGAAATCTGGGGTAATCTATTTTTCAAAGGCTCACCAAAAGACTTCTTTTTGGGTGGAGAATCGGAGCAGTTGCACCATCTTTATCTTTGTTCAAAATGATATACAAGGGGGGAATCCAAAAATTCCTGGAATCAGTCAATAGCTTGGGCAGAGTTATCAACAATGCCACTACTATAGGTATCATATGAATACAATCTTGTTAAATCTGCCTGCCAACTGGCATTATGCCAAGTTGATTGAGATGCATATTTTGGACATTTATTCAACAATTGTGAGTGGGACTTCAGTGATTTTTCTAAGCCAAAAAAAGCTTGTAAAATTGTATTGAACATTAAGACAACGATGATTTTGTTTTTCTGCATATTTGGATTGGTTAACAAAGAGTTTCTCCATGAACAGACTGTTAATCAGTGACATTACGCTGAACTGCTAAAGCATCTACAGAAAAGCACTGGCTGAAAAAAATGCCCCAAGCTCTCCTGCACACTGTGCATTTTGCACTGTGACATCTCTCCTGCACATATCACACTTTTGAAGAGTTTTTGACCAAAAACAATGTGGTTGTAACTTTGCACTCCCAAATTGTGACTTCTTTTTGTTCCCAACATTAAAATTGAGACTGAAGGGAAGATGATTTGCTACTGTGTTAGAAACACAAGAAAAAAAAAAATCACAGGAATCCATCTGAAACCTGACATTATATTTCTGATAACATAAGATTAAGATTGTTTTCCAGCGTTTTTGAGGACAATTTTGTTGGTCCTGAGTGGTCCATCAAGATCAGTAGTGCTTGTGGGTTGATTTTATCATCATATTGAATGGCTCAGACTTATACTGTATATACTGTAGAATGCTCAGTGGAGAGTAGATGGCCAGACCAGGTCACTCTAGGTATTTAATTCATCTGACATCTGTTGTCTGTTATAGCTAATCATTGATTACGCCCAAACACTTCCCCAAAATAACATCGCCATGATTTAATTATTTAAGTGATGTAGCTGCTTTTATTTTCCTCTCCTCTGATGTCAACTTACTATAGTTCAGCAACTATCTAATGGACTGATATTGTTATGTTCCGTTTATGTTAATCAGTCTGAAACTGCTTTGATTTACTGTGTTTTTAAATAATTCTTTATGTGTATGCATTATATGATAAGTAATCTGCAAAACAGTAATAACATTTTACCTGTGAACCTGTCACAGGGATCTGAGCCTGTACTCAGTGATAATCATAGTCACTGTGCGGACAACTTGACCCTGATGGTAGAAGTCAAAAAAAGTGAGATTTATACTGATAAGTACTGGCTTTAATCAAATTAACTACTTTATTTGGCTTTATTTACTATGGGTGAAATTACTTTTCACAAAAGTCCAGTTAGTGCTAGAAACTTTTTTTTAATCAGATAAAGGAAACAAGTTAAAAAGTTGTGTTATTTGCACTCTATCTAATATTAGATTTTGGTTGAAGACCTGTAAACATTCCTTGTCAATATTTTGCAAAAGAATAGACAAAAAAAATAAAATCAGAAAAAAGGTAAAAGCTGTATGGCACTATAGGAATAAAAATAAGATGGTATACAGAAAATAGCTATAAGCAAATAAATGCCAAGATACAAGTAAATAACATTCCAATTACTACTAAGGCTGTCCCTTATAACAACATTCTTGTTGCACCACAGAGGACATAACCTGCATATTAAAATTATTTTTTTATAAAAAATGCTAGCAACACAGTGAAACTGAAATGTCACCCCTGCTCATTAACTTACCATTATCTATACTAATTCAGCCAGATACACACAATCATGCTGGAGTCAATTCAGCCAAAAATTAACTCCCTGAGAAAATCTTTGGACTGTGTTGTATTGAACAATACAAAGTACAATATGGTTAAAAGTTTTAAACTAAATTATTGGCTTATTACTGGCACCAGAAATATGGATAAAAACAAAAAACATTTTCTCAATATGGATACAAACCTGAAAGAGAACAAGTATATCTCGGTCATAGTAAAATTTAACTTTAGAGTATTTACATGCACACAGCTATATACTGTAAGAAATAAACAAACAATGCACTAATCTGGCTTTATAGTTTGTTGCATAGAGGAGATTTATTATAGTTCATACCCGTATAAGAATAAGAAATATTTTTAACATAACTGTATATTAATATTACTCTGCACTATCAAGTGGCATTACAACGTAAGTGGTATTCTTACTACTGTATGTATTGTAAAGGGACAACAAAATCTACATTTACTTTATGAACTACAGTATGCAAGATAGTTTATAATGAATGGCAAAACAAGATTGTAAAACCCTTCGATTATGTTTGATATTTTGTTACATAAATACTATATTTATGAAAAGGTTGTATAATTGTAGTGTAGTTTTCATATTTGGCTATTACTACCATGTGAATTTATATTAGGTTATATACGAATTATATTATGTACAGTTTTCTTTTCTGCTACCAAATGTACCTTAGGATATAATAAAATAGAAGGATGTGGAATTGTCAGCTCTGCCTCTCCCTTGTGTGTTGATGCACGCATATAGAACTTTTTCTACTTGTTCCTAAAGGAGAGGAAGGTCAAGGTCCTTACCTGACAGTGCCCCAATCAAATCAATTAAAAATGCATATAAAAATTGCTGTACTGTATATCTAAACTTGTTAAATGCTTTGGAATGATGCTTGCTGAAAAAAGGTTTTATATAAAAGTAGAGATTGTAAAACTGCCTGTCACTTTACATTTAGGGCTTTACATCTACTGGTTTCAGTATTATGCAAGCACTAAATGACAATTTAATGATGTATACTAGACAAGAATGCTCCCAAACACTTGTATATTTATTTGATATTATTTTCAATAACACTATTAGCAGCTAAGAGTTTCAGCAGTGAGCAGTTTAGAAAATGTTAATTTAATGTATAATTGGAATACGAATAGTACTCCACTGGCAAGAAAAGCATAGGCTTGCTGCAATTGTTAATTTATATATGGCACTCAAACATCAGGAGCTTAAGCCACTGAAGCCTCCTTCTTCCCAACACTACTACCCAGTTTTAAACCCATCTTATGTTTCAATCAGTCAGGGCAGCAGCACATTTTACATGTTATTAATAATGCTTGTTCTTTACAATAATAACCCACAGATAATATTTTTCTATCAATTTAGCCAGGGCCTGCAAGGCCTTCTCTGCTGGCCTAAAAAAATATCTGAATCACAAACTGATGTTAATTATATTTTGTCCATGAATACTTATTAAATAATTCCAAATAGTCTGTCCACTTCCTTTCATAGCTTTTCCGATGGTTGTGCTGCTTCCAGACATGTATTTTCGTATTAAAGCATTTAACCAATCACATTTCAGCCATCATTTGTTGCCAGGCAGAGTCAAAGTCAAAGAGGCCTTCACAATCCGTTCTGCAGGCCCTCTAACACAAAATAAATGTTGATTAAACTGTTGCTTCAACCAATCAGATTTTGAGTTGGTGTCAGTAGGGCCCTCTAGCAGGCGTACAGCAACGTCACCATATTCAGACCCATTGATTGGATAGGATGGTATAATAGCTATTTCATCACCCCACGATGGCTGAAGGAGGAGAAGAAATAGATTTGGTGGCAGATTTACTTTCAAGGCCATTTTCTAGATGGACTTTTCAAGAAAAGCTGAACATTATTAAGAAAGGTCAGACAAGAAGAGAGATGCTCTAAAGGAACTGTTTCATCACATTCTGGAGCATCATGATGAGTATGATGAGGACACAGTGCACTGTGAATGATGAATTTAAAGCACGTCTGGATGATTTTGAGTTTTGTTTTTTGCTTCACACATTCAATGGCATTTTTGAGTATTCAGACATGCTCTTTTCAATACTACAGGACAAAAAACTGGATGTGCAGTTTTGTCTGGCTAGGGTAAAGGAGTTCTGACAGAACTCTGTGACACAGTTGAGCGAGATAGAAGCCGATAGGAGGAACTCTACGAGGCCACTGAACTCACCGCAGGCGCTCCGAGCGCACAAAGACGTCAAGCGCAAGATCCTCGCGCACACTACAATCAACTCCATGGCAGGATTCTGGAAAATATTATTTGCCAGATACAGACCAGATTTCAAGACCACGAAAAACTGATGTTTGTCATGCTCCTCGACCCCCAGACGTTTAGGGAATACAAGAAAAATTTCCCGCATCCAGCCTTCTCCAGTTTAACACAGAGCCACGGAGCACTTTTTGATCTGTCTCGGCTAAAAACAGAACTGACTGTAATGTATGCCATGGATGATTTTGAAGGAAAATCTCCCACTGATCTCCTTGACTTCCTTCATCAGAAAAATCTGAATGAGAGCATGGGGCAGCTGTAAACATTGGTATGTTTGGCGGTGACCATTCCCGTGCCCACTGCTTCTGTCGAGTGGACATTTTCAGCCCTAAAGCGAATTAAAACTTATGCCAGAAATACGACAGGGCAGGTTCGACTTTCAGCATTAGCTTTGATGGCGATAGAAAAGGACTTTTTGATGGAACTGAAGCGCACGGATGTACGACAGAGTAAATGAACTGTTTTTGAGGAAAGAGAGGAGGATGGATTTTGTTTACAAATAATCCGAATTTTTGGTGAGTAAAATGTTGCGATTTTCCTAAATAATATTGCAAGTTTATGAGTTATTATGGATGTTTATGTGTGTCGCGGCTATAGCTGCAGTAGAAAGGAACTTGTTCACCCCTAGTTTGTCTATTCAATAAAGGTATTTATTGTGGCTACAGGAGTTATCTATCTGCAAAGCAACGGCTCGTTATACTGTATTTCTGCATATTACGATGGTTTTTATAGCTATAAATTAGTTTTTGAGGGTCGGGTTGATTCAGACAGAGCACTACTGAAGGCCTAGGTGTGAAATGCACGGTCCGCCACTGGCTTAGATAATTAATTTCCTCCTCCATTCATTTCCAGAGAAGTGACTTCTTTTTTTTTTTTTTTTAAACTCTTTAACTTCCCAAAGGGTGCTGCTGTGTGAGCAGTTTGCACGCACGTTCTGCCGAGATTTTGACTCACCAGCATTTGGCATCTGAGCAGCTGACAGACGAGGAAAATATAAATATAAAAGAAAAATATACAAAATATACATGTTCAAGCAACCACCCTCAAGGTAAAACTGAAACAGTAAACAAATGAAGTTGCACAAAACGTTTCTCCAATAAATTCTACAATGTTTTCACTGGGAAATTTTGAACTTTTTGTAGCACAATCTATTTAAGGTGTCTGAACAAAAATTGAATTGTCCCAACAAATTCCTTTGAATAGTAAGTGCCACATTAACAAAAGAGGGCCAAGTTGTTTGATGTGGAATGACATGGGGACAGACAGAATGACTTGCGCTTTTACAATAAGTGCTTTGTGCTTTATATTCGAACGCACCAAAAAAATGTAATTGTCATTGTACATGTGCATGCCTCGATCTTCTACAGCTACTGACAGAGAGGTTAACACAAATAACCTGCAATAAACATGACAACAACTGAGCAAAGTTATAGGTATACATTTACCTTTAATAAAGTTGAACTTTAGTACAGATGTTTTAACACACAGACAGAGTGGTAGCACATGTTCTGCCCATCCATTTCTAGATTGATAGGTATGAATGAGTGCGCTTAACTACAGATGTCTACCTGTTCTAAAGCTCAACACTAGAAATATATCAATAACACTTGTCAATTAAGAAAAATGTTTAATTCTTCATGTACAGTGAAGAAAATACAATTCATCCCCATTTTTTTTGAGAGGTTGGAAAAAGCTTCCCTAAATATCTTTAAAGACGCCATCACTGTACTTGTGTGTTTATCAATACCCATGTGAATTCCTGGAATTTTTCAGTATACTGCTCATGTTTTTTTATAAAGAGTTGGAAACTGTCCTCTAGTCTCCCTTTGCTGTGGAACAGAATGAACCCAGTATCTCACAATGCTGATGAAACCTCTTTACTACAAACCGGATTCCAAAAAAGTTGGGGCACTATACAAATCGTGAATAAAAACTGAATGCAATGATGTGGAGGTGCCAACTTCTAATATTTTATTCAGAATAGAACATAAATCATGGAACAAAAGTTTAAACTGAGAAAATGTATCATTTTAAGGGAAAAATATGTTGATTCAGAATTTCATGGTGTCAACAAATCCCAAAAAGTTGGGACAAGGCCATTTTCACCACTGTGTGGCATCTCCCCTTCTTCTTACAACACTCAACAGACGTCTGGGGACCGAGGAGACCAGTTTCTCAAGTTTAGAAATAGGAATGCTCTCCCATTCTTGTCTAATACAGGCCTCTAACTGTTCAATCGTCTTGGGCCTTCTTTGTCGCACCTTCCTCTTTATGATGCGGCAAATGTTCTCTATAGGTGAAAGATCTGGACTGCAGACTGGCCATTTCAGTACCTAGATCCTTCTCCTACGCAGCCATGATGTTGTGATTGATGCAGAATGTGGTCTGGCATTATCTTGTTGAAAAATGCAGGGTCTTCCCTGAAAGAGATGACGTCTGGATGGGAGCATATGTTGTTCTAGAACCTGAATATATTTTTCTGCATTGATGGTGCCTTTCCAGACATGCAAGCTGCCCATGCCACATGCACTCATGCAACTCCATACCATCAGAGATGCAGGTTTCTGAACTGAGCGTTGATAACAACTTGGGTTGTCCTTGTCCTCTTTGGTCCGGATGACATGGCGTCCCAGATTTCCAAAAAAACTTGAATCGTGACTCGTCTGACCACAGAACAGTCTTCCATTTTGCCACACTCCATTTTAAATGATCCCTGGCCCAGTGACAACGCCTGAGCTTGTGGATCTTGCTTAGAAATGGCTTCTTCTTTGCACTGTAGAGTTTCAGCTGGCAACGGCGGATGGCACGGTGGATTGTGTTCACTGACAATGGTTTCTGGAAGTATTCCTGAGCCCATTCTGTGATTTCCTTTACAGTAGCATTCCTGTTTGTGGTGCAGTGTCGTTTAAGGGCCCGGAGATCACGGGCATCCAGTATGGTTTTACGGCTTTGACCCTTACGCACAGAGATTGTTCCAGATTCTCTGAATCTTCTGATGATGTTATGCACAGTTGATGATGATAGATGCAAAGTCTTTGCAATTTTTGCTGGGTAACACCTTTCTGATATTGCTCCACTATCTTTCTGCGCAACATTGTGGGAATTGGTGATCCTCTACCCATCTTGGCTTCTGAGAGACACTGCCACTCTGAGAAGCTCTTTTTATACCCAATCATGTTGCCAATTGACCTAATTAGTGTTTATTGGTCTTCCAGCTCTTCGTTATGCTCAAATTTACTTTTTGCAGCCTCTTATTGCTACTTGTCCCTACTTTTTTTGGATTTGTTGACACCGTGAAATTTTGAATCAACATATTTTTCCTTTAAAATGATACATTTACTCGGATTAAACGTTTGATCTGTCATATACGTTCTATTACAAATAAAATATTGACATTTGCCATCTCCACATCATTGCATTCAGTTTTTATTCACAATTTGTTTAGTGTCCCAACTTTTTTGGAATCGGGTTTGTACTTTAAAATGCTAACATTATATAAGAATAGGGAGCTTCACCCCCTACTCGCTTTGCTCTCCAAACCCCCAACCAACCTTGGCCTGTGCTACACACCAGCCACTTCACGTCTCTCAACGTTTTTGAACCTCTTTACGACAGTTCTACTTTGTCTTTTACTCTTTGTCTTTTATTTATGACCTCGCTTGGACCTGCTAGGTTTTTAATTCCACCTGGTCCAGGACAATTATTACTTTCCCTTATTTAATTGAGTAATAATTTCCGTTTGTTAGCACTAATGCGATCTTTACTCTGTTTTTTTAAATATTTTTGAATTTTACTGCTTTCATAATCTCTAACCTGCTCTGTATGTGTAATGCGGCAACGTTTTTGAACATCTTTATGAAGTTCAACTTTGTCTCTCTTTGTCTTTATTTCTGACCCCCATTGGACCAGCAAGGTTTTCAATTCCACTTTGTCCAGACTGATTATTACTTTCCTTATGTTCAGAATTTGCACAACGCGCTGCTCTTTCTTGTTTGATGTGTCATCTACAGCGTATAAAAGTATTGTCCTGATAAAATATATAAGAGCTGAGACTGCAGGAAGTGTGTCTGCCAAAAGCATTCACACAATTAAGAGCTGAGAGCACAGGAAGTGTGTCTGACAAAAGCATTCGCACAACTGAGAGGTTAGATGACTGTGATCTTGTTTGAAAATGATTGTGTCACTGTCTTGCGGAACTTGCTTTCAAAGTTTGTAAGTATGACGTGACTTGAAAGAATCTCATGTAAAAAGTCTTAGTCTCACGGGACTTCATTCGAAATAAGTCTCTTCAAAAAGTCTTTGTCTTGCCCCAAGATTTTTTCATTATAATAGAGAGACATTCTGGAGACACAACATTAACCTCATAACCCACAAACTGGTAAAAGGAAATTATGTCAACCACATTTTTCATGCAAAATGCTTCTTTGAAAATGCTTGAAAAATGGCAGAAAATGCTTCAAAAACACAATTAAAACCCTGTAAAATGCCAAAAAAACACTGGGCATTTACAACACATGTAATAAGTGTGAATTGCCCCTATAGGTAAGGGAAGTTTTAGTTACTAAATATTTGTTTCATTACCTTGAGAATCCGTGTCTGTTCTTTAAAGTCCTCATCTTCATCTGACTCTGCATCTGGAAGATTATAAATCTTAATCCCTTGTTCGTCAATCTCATCCAGTATCTTAAAAATGAAACAAATAAATAATCATGAGACAAAAACATTTCACAAAAACTGGCAAATTTCTTCAGCTGTTACAAACTCATGAGGCCTAGTGCTCAAACAGTTATTGCTTTTAGTAGTTTTTCCAAGGAACATGTATGAATATGAAATTTCACTTTCTTTAGTGGCTCACAAGCATGGATGAAATATCTGATCTAATAATGTTCCTTTGTCAAATATAAGGAACAAAAGAGCCCTTCTGTTTTAATTGAAAGGCAGCTACTTTATACTTATTCTGACATAGATGCCTAACACTTGAATTTGACATTAAGCAGAAAAACGAAAGAAATGCCTTAGTTTTGTACTGCACTGACAGGTTAGACTCTGACTGAGAGTACATGTCCCTTTCTGCACATTTCAACTTCTCAACAAAGAGTGTCTTGAAATGAAGCTTACCGTTCCCTAAACCTGTGCAAGTTCGAGTAAATAAGGCAGAGACGTTGGAGAAAAACTTTTATTTGAATTATGACCCTAACATCAGAGTTGACAGACAAATCACTCTATTGCATATACTGTAGCTAATTAAATACAGAGCTAAAATAATAATGTTTGTCCTTGCTTCCCTGAATTATTTAGCATTGAATAGTTCAATACATTTCATTAGCTATAAAATATTTAGGGCTGTTAGCCATTATAATATGTTACATTCTGATATTGCAAGATTCTGAAGCAAAAGCAAAATGATTACAATGCATGCATGGCAAAGGAATCTTTATCTCACAAAATGGAAACAGCAGCCTTTTAAAGAGATAAAGCAGAAGTTCTGACCCCAATCTTTATTAAGTAATCCATATTAAAAAGCAATATAAAAAATATTTAAATGAGTAACTCCCTTACCCTTCGCTTCAGACGTTCCCTTTCCTTCAGCGTTAGTGTATCAGCCTTAGCAATCACAGGAACCACGTTCACCTTGTTATGAATCGCTTTCATGAATTCCACATCCAGAGGCTTTAGGCTTTTTAAGAGATACAGGAGTCACCCTGATCAGTTTTGTTTTTTGTCCACAACATTTAATTCAAATAGGTATCTTATGCATTTACAACACCAAGCATGCACAAATGAGGAAGACTTCAGAGCCTGATAAAGACTGGTGAAACTACGAAGGATTTATAATCTAGCCACCAGGATGGGGGTCCTGGGAAGCTTAAACCTCCCCAACTTGGTGCCAGTCCCAAGCCCAGAAAAATAAAGTTAGCATCAGGAACGGCATTGAGCTGTAAAACTTAGTCAAAACCTTAATGATAATCCATCAGCTTTGGCAAATGCTAGGGCGTACCCCACAGGCAACACTCAGGGGCCTTGCACGACCCTTGTGGGAAGTAAGAGATCACCACTTAGCCAAGGGTGAGCCCGATAAAGCAATTACACCAGAAGAAGACAGGAGAGAGGAAAGAAAAGGGTAAGTTAAAGGTAAGACTGGGTACACAGAATGTTGGAAAAATAACGAGGAAAGGAAAAATGTTGACAGATTTTACAGAAAGAAGGAAATTGAGAGTGTTCTGTGTGCAAGAACCTAGAGGAGGGTGAATAAAGCAACAGAATTGGTTATAGGCATTAACTAGTTGTACAGAGGAGTAAATGAGCATGGCAGAAATGGTGTAGCCGTAACAGCATCCAAAGAACTAAAAGATAGTCTTGTCAGTGTGAATATGAGGAGTGATAGGGTGAAGAGTGTGACGAGACTTTATTTAATGTCATTTGCACCAATGGGTTGTGAGGAAGGAACAAATTAAAGAAGGTCTTGTAGAGTGGTACAAGAAGGAGAAAAGGTGATTGTTGCTGTTAATCAAAAGGGGAGAGAATATTAGATTTTTGTCACTGCATAAGATTTGGTGATAGTTGACATGTTTTTTTGTAAAGAAAATACATCAGCTTGTGACTTACAGTAAGAAGAGAAAACTTCAACTATATCTTATTTAAAATAGGTAAAGAATTGTAAGTTCATAAAAGGGTATAGTGCAACAGTGTAGCATAAAGAGGTGATGGACTAGAATTTTAGAATTAGCAGGAGAATAAAACCAGAACAAACAGCAAAGATAATGTGGTGGAGACTAATAGAGGAAGGGCTTCGGACCATGTTTTGGGAGAAAGTTTTAAATGAAATGCAGTCATCTGAGAGTGTGGTGGAATAATGGGAAAAAAACAGCAAAGTTGTATGACAGGAAGGAGCCCACCTGCAGAAAAAGAGGCATGGTAGTGAAACAGAGAGGTGTAGGATGTAATAAAGGCTAAGAAGGAAGCAAAGAAGACATGGTACAGATTAGGTAGGGAAGAAGACAGAGGAATGCATAGGCAGAGAAATAAGGAGCCAATGAGGGCACAAACTGTGGAGGAGATGTATGAAATATTAAAGAAAAAAGATGGAGAGAGAATGACTTAATTTAACAAAGGCTAAGAACAAGGATGAGAAAGATTTTGTCTTATGAAAGATAAGCAAGGTATGGATCTAAGTGAGCATGATAACACCAGGAATAGATGGAAGAGGTACTTTGAAAAGAAGCTGAATGAAGAAAACGCAAGAGTGGTATTTGGACATGGAGTCACAAATGAGCAGCTAGTACCAAGAATGCAGAAGGAGGAAGTAAAGGAGACACTGAAAAGAACTAAAAATGGAAAGGAAATAGAACTGGATTAAATACCAGCAGAAGTATGGAAGACGATAGAGTAGATGTGCTGTGGGATCTAATGCAGAAGATCTATGATCAGCAGAAAAATACCAGAAGAGTGGAGGAACAGTGTGATTGTACCCATTTATAAAGGAGAAGGGCGATATTCAGAAATGTGGAAACTATAGAGAGACAAAGTCAACGTCACATACAATGAAAATTTGGGAAAGGGTTATGGAGAGAAGGCCTAGGGAAGAGACTATTGTAATGCTGTTCAAAATTTGTGTTTTTGCATTATGCTAAATATGATTCTAATAATTACCGTATTTTTCTCACCATAAGAAGCACCTGAGCATAAGACGCACCTAGGCTTAGAGGAGGAAAACGAACAAAAAAAAAAATATTCTGAACCAAATGGTGTACTAATATATTTCATAAAATATAGCAGAATAATATTTCAACCATGTAAAGTCAACAGCGGTATTAAGAACCATCATCACTGTCATTAACAAATCTTAAATCATTCTTGAGGCAGATCGAAGACTTAAGTGCCAGCTTAAGTGAAACATTAAAGAAAACGTACTAAATAATTGCAACACAAACACTGACTTAATCAGTTTTAACGCGAAAATATGCCAACGAAAGAAGAGAAGAAACAAGCCGCTCAGCAATTGCATCAACCTCTGAGCAACGGAATGCTAAACATACAGAGAAAAAGAGTAGGAAAACTAAAAATGCTCAAGTCAAGTGTATTCATGCAGTGCGCCATTACTGTCTAGTAATATATAAAATCCAACGTATGTACAGTGGTGTGAAAAACTATTTGCCCCCTTCCTGATTTCTTATTCTTTTGCATGTTTGTCACACAAAATGTTTCTGATCATCAAACACATTTAACCATTAGTCAAATATAACACGAGTAAACACAAAATGCAGTTTTTAAATAATGGTTTTTATTATTTAGGGAGAAAAAAAAATCCAAACGTACATGGCCCTGTGTGAAAAAGTAATTGCCCCCTTGTTAAAAAATAACCTAACTGTGGTGTATCACACCTGAGTTCAATTTCCGTAGCCACCCCCAGGCCTGATTACTGCCACACCTGTTTCAATCAAGAAATCACTTAAATAGGAGCTGCCTGACACAGAGAAGTAAACCAAAAGCACCTCAAAAGCTAGACATCTTGCCAAGATCCAAAGAAATTCAGGAACAAATGAGAACAGAAGTAATTGAGATCTATCAGTCTGGTAAAGGTTATAAAGCCATTTCTAAAGCTTTGGGATTCCAGCGAACCACAGTGAGAGCCATGATCCACAAATGGCAAAAACAGTGGTGAACCTTCTCAGGAGTGGCCGGTCGACCAAAATTACCCCAAGAGCGCAGAGACGACTCATCCGAGAGGTCACAAAAGACCCCAGGACAACGTCTAAAGAACTGCAGGCCTCACTTGCCTCAATTAAGGTCAGTGTTCGTGACTCCACCATAAGAAAGAGACTGGGCAAAAACGGCCTGCATGGCAGATTTCCAAGACGCAAACCATTGTTAAGCAAAAAGAACATTAGGGCTTGTCTCAATTTTGCTAAGAAACATCTCAATGATTGCCAAGACTTTTGGGAAAATACCTTGTGGACTGATGAGACAAAAGTTGAACTTTTTGGAAGGCAAATGTCCCGTTACATCTGGCGTAAAAGGAACACAGCATTTCAGAAAAAGAACATCATACCAACAGTAAAATATGGTGGTGGTAGTGTGACCATGTGGGGTTGATTTGCTAATTCAGGACCTGGAAGGCTTGCTATGATAGATGGAACCATGAATTCTACTGTCTACCAAAAAATCCTGAAGGAGAATGTCCGGCCATCTGTTCATCAACTCAAGCTGAAGCGATCTTGGGTGCTGCAACAGGACAATGACCGAAAACACACCAGCAAATCCACCTCTGAATGGCTGAAGAAAAGCAAAATGAAGACTTTGGAGTGGCCTAGTCAAAGTCCTGACCTGAATCCAATTGAGATGCTATGGCATGACCTTAAAAAGGCGGTTCATGCTAGAAAACCCTCAAATAAAGTTGAATTACAACAATTCTGCAGAGATGAGTGGGCCAAAATTCCTCCAGAGCGCTGTAAAAGACTCATTGCAAGTTATCGCAAACGCTTGATTGGTTATTGCTGCTAAGGGTGGCCCAACCAGTTATTAGGTTCAGGGGGCAATTACTTTTTCACACAGGGCCATTTTTTTTTCTGCCTAAATAATAAAAACCATCATTTAAAAACTGCATTTTGTGTTATATTTGACTAATGGTTAAATGTGTTTGATGATCAGAAACATTTTGTGTGACAAACATGCAAAAGAATAAGAAATCAGGAAGGGGGCAAATAGTTTTTCACACCACTGTATGTCTTGTCTGCTTTATACCTGAGAACTACTTAACAGATTTAGATTGGGTTTTTTTCTATAACTTGCTTGAACATTCGGGTTGATTTTGCAACTTCTCTCATTTCGCTATGTATCATAGTTCACTTGTGGTACCGATTTATTTGCATGAATCCAGGCCGGAGGGAGGGGCCTTCCTCACTCATTCACCAGTTTTGAGGCGTGTTCCTTAACTCCACTTAGCTAGGGAATGAGAGAACTATTGAATTAAACTTGGTTTGATATTTAAAATAAAGTGTTATTTAGGTCTTGAGGAGTTTGAGTCCAGATATTCTCTTAAGTGTATGCCACATTGGAAAAAAAGATTGCAATTCAGAATGTGGATCGTGATTTTGTGTTAAAAGGTTTTTGATATGATTTTTTTTGGAAAGATCGCCACCCCTAATTTGAATAATCAAGTTTTCAAATTTATGTAGGATTCATTAACCCTTTGGCGGGCTACTTGGAAAGGGGTTGCCAGCTACGTGTAGCTTGTGAGCGACGTGTTGGAGACCCCTGCCTTAGAGGTACACTTTTTTAAAAAAAGACACTGGGTACATGAGGACTGTAGTCTGCAGGTGGGATATCACTCATACACCGCTCTCTGCACCCTCCCAGGTCCCGGGTGATTGAAAGAGGCGGATGGCAACTAACCAGACGCCCTGAGATTCAGCAGTAAAGTGGGATATTTAAGCAGAGTTTCTTGTAGACCTACCACTTCCTCTTTTAACAGCTGTCACTACCGCTGACAGGTCAGGTAATACACATCACAGTCTGTGGTGCAATATTTGCTCCATAAGACGCACAGACATTTCCAACCACTTTTGGGGAAAAAAAGTGCGTCTTATGGAGCTAAAAATATGGTAATCTGTGTTTTATTTTAGTAATATTTAGATGATAGCTCTTAACCTGTGTAACTAAGACTGTATGTTTTACAGCTCATAAACTGACATCTCTGTAATCAGAATTTTCTGTAACTTAAATTAGCAAGCAGGTACAAATTACCTCATTATCTCATTGATATTCATAAGGTAGTTTTCCAGGAGTGTTGAATTTGGAAAGTAGATAAACTGCAGGGGTATATGTAAAATAAACAGACAAATTCTGGGAAAATAACTATAAACTGTTAAAGAGTGTAATTGTTTATTAGACTGTATACGCTTAAGCTTAGAAAAATTTACCAGTGTGTGTATGCTTGTAGGAATATGTGAAATAAAGGCTTGGGACTTTGAAATTAGCATATTTCATGTCTAGCCAAATGTAACTGATGTCCATGATGAAAGGAATCACGTCAGATCATATCAAACAACAGGACAAAGATGATCATGTTTTCCAGCATTAGCGGACTTGATAATAAAGTCTCCCCTTGATCAGAGTGCTAATCAGTGACATTACTCCAAATTGCTGAAATGTATGTTGGGAAGCATCACAAAAAAATTGTCAGACATAATGTATTGCATTTCGAGTACAGTATTTTGGCAGTGACTAAAAATAAAATCCGTAAGTTCCATGATAAGACTATCTTTTTTTTTTACAATTGAGAAATTTGGATCTCCCCTCATAAGTGATGCTTACTCCTTTTTTGACTCAGATTTGTGAATTAGTATGTTTAAGCAAGATAGGAGATATCATTAAAATCTATTAGCTTCAACATATAATTTTATTTTATATATACACTAGCAAAATACCCACGCTTCGCAGCGGAAAAGTAGTGTGTTAAAGAAGTTATGAAAAAGAAAAGGAAACATTTCAAAAACAACATAACATGATTGTCAATGTAATTGTTTTGTCACTGTTATGAGTGTTGCTGTCATCAAGGATTTGATTATCATTATTTCTTTCAATCAGGTTCATATTTGGTGGATGTGTTGTGTTCAAGTTATATTCCGTGTTTGTCAACTGTTGTAAAGATAAAAGGTTTCATTCATCGAAGTGTTCACTACCAAAGCGGTACTCGTGAATCTAAGATGTTTAACAGGCATTCCCCGGTATTAAGTTGTGGATTTGCCTGCAAATATTTAGCGGCAGTGCGTCTATGAACTTCATTTAAACTTAAGCTTTACCTCTCTCAGTCCTGCAAAGTCAGTTCACGTGAGCCGCTTGGAGTACATTCATCGAAGGTTCTCAGGCGTGCTTGTGCTATCTCGTGCGATCTTGCGATGTGCACGGCTTTATTTATTGTTAGCTCAGATCCGGCAGTTAAAAGTTTCTCTCGCACTTTTGCTGAGTTTGTGCCAAACACTATTCTATCCCTGACCATCTCATCTTTGTTTGCGTAAGCACAGTCCTTCACCAGTAATTTTAACAATGTTACAAAGTGATGAAAATTCTTGTTTATACCCTGCGTCCTCTCATTAAACTTGTATCTTGCGAATATCGTATTCGTCTTAGGCATGACAAAAGCCAGTGGCAGCGTGTCCATGAACCTAATTTAAAGTTAAGCTTCACACCTTGTCTTCCCATTCGTTTGCATAAGCACAGTCCTTCACCAGCAATTTTAACTCCGTTACAGCAATTTTAACTCCATTACAAAGTGAGCAAAAGTCTCGGTTATACCCTGCATCTTCTCATTAAACTTGTATCTCGTGAATATCGGATTCGTCATAGGCATAACAAACGCCAGCGGCAGCCTGACGATGAAATTAATTTAAACTTAAGGTTTACACCGTGCTTTGTTTCTGCAGTAGCTACACTTATGAATATGCTTGTGTGCGTCACTCGCTTCATATTCTTTTGCTGCCTTCTCAATTGTGTAATGCGTTTTTTGAACAGGTTTCATTCATCGAAGTGATCACCACCCAAATCGGTACTCGTGAATCTAAGACGTTTAACAGGCATTCCCGGTATTAAGTTGTGGATTTTCTTGCGAATATTTAGCGGCAGTGTGTCTATGAACGTAATTTAAACTTAAGCTTTACACCTTGCTTTCCTATTGATATGTATACAAAGGCTTGTTCAGCGTCAGAGGGTCATTTCTGTCCTACTGCATCAATAAGCAGCTCGTCTTCCTCTTTATCTGAGACATCACACACTGCATGCACGGGTTTATCTTTTCCAGTCCTGCAAAGTCAGTTCACGTGAGCCGCTCGGAGTACATGCATCAAAGGTTCTCAGCTGTGCTTGTGCTATCTTGCGCAATCTTGCGATGTGCACAGCTTTATTTAATGTTAGCTCACAACTGGCACTTAAAGGTTTCTCTCGCACGTTTGCTGAGTTTGTGCCAAACACTATTCTATCCCTGACCATCTCATCCTCGTTTGCATAAGCACAGTCCTTCACCCGCGAATATTTAGCAGCAGCGTGTCTATTGGATTGCTGCTGATGGACGGCCTTATATGGGCAGGCACTCAATTACGTGGGAGGCGTGACGATGAGGGACGCAACTCCGCCTCACACAGCGACCGACCTGCAGGCAATGGCCGTATATACAGTATGTACGTAAGCAGGTTCCAGTTATGACCGTTACGCGTAGGATTTCAAAATGAAACCTGCCTAACTTTTGTAAGTAAGCTGTACGGAATGAGCCTGCCAAATTTCAGCCTTCTACCTACATGGGAAGTTGGAGAATTAGTGACATTGGAAACTTCAATATGGCGGCCAACAGTGGCATCATACCACTGAAATAAGAAATGCATACATAGGTTTCGTTAGCGAGGGAAGCCGCCTACCAAATTTCGTGAAGATAGGGCCATAAATAAGAAAGTTCAACATGGCGGACGTTGTCGACCGCTATGACCGTTACGTGTAGAATTTCAAAATGAAACCTGCTTAACTTTTGTAAGTAAGCTGTAAGGAATAAGCCTGCCAAATTTCAGCCTTCTACCTACACGGGAAGTTGGAGAATTAGTGATGAATGAGTCAGTGATTGAGTGAGTGAGTCAGTGAGGGCTTTGCCTTTTATTAGTGTATATATTACTAGCAGAATACCCGCGCTTCGCAGCGGAGAAGTAGTGTGTTAAAGAAGGTACGAAAAAGAAAAGGAAAAATTTTAAAAATAACGTAACATGATTGTCAAAGTAATTGTTTTGTGTATTTGGTGGCAGCATCACGAAGTTGTTTTCGGTAGCTGCATCAGAAAATGTACCATGACGTCTGACACGCCTCCTTTTTACTGTTTTCTCACAGCTTGGATTGCTGCTGTCATACATACACACACACACACACATATATATATATATATATATATATATATATATACATACCTATCTACATCATATATACACACACATACATACATACACACACACAAATTATATATATATATGTGTGTGTATATATATATATATATATATATATATATATATATATATATATATATATATATATATATATATATATACATACATACATATATATACACACTATATAGAATACCACATACATATATATACACACTAGCGAGGAGAAGTAGTGTGTTAAAGAAGGTACTAAAAAGAAAAGGAAAAATTTTAAAATAACGTAACATGGTTGTTAATGTAATTATTTTGTCATTGATATGAGTGTTCTTCTCATATATATATATATATATATATCTATATATCTATATATCTATATATCTATATATATATATATATATATATATATATATATATATATATATATATATATACCCGCTTGGCAGCGGAGAAGTAGTGTGTTAAAGAAGGAAAGAGAAAGAAAAGGAAACATTTTGAAAATAACGTAACATGATTGTCAATGTAATTGTTTTGTCACTGTTATGGTGTCGCTGTGATATATATATATATAGCAAAATACCAGCTTCACAGCGATGTCATGTGTTAAAGAAGTTATGAAAAGAAAAGGAAACATTTTAAAAGTAATGTAACATGATTGTCAAAGTAATTGTTTTGTGTATTTGGCGGCAGCGTCACGAAGTTGTTTTCGGCAGCTGCATCAGAAAAAGTACCACGACGTCTGACACGCCTCCTTTTACTGTTTTCTCACAGCTTGGATTGCTGCTGTCATATATACACACACACACACACACACACACACATATATATATATATATATATATATATATATATATATATATATATATACACACACATACATATCTACATATCTATATACATATCTACATATACACACATATATATATATACATACATACCTATCTACATCATATATACACACACATACATACATACACACACACAAATTATATATATGTGTGTATGTATGTATGTGTGTGTGTATATATATATATATATACACATACATATACTTGTGTGTATGTTTGTATGTGTCTATATGTGTGTGTATAGGTTTGGTCACTGAGTGCAAGGGAAAAATAATAAATTATAGTCTATAAGTTATTAAACAGTAAAACATTAACGTTTTAAGAAGTACAGGTACATTGAAATTACATTTTCTATGTGAGCGTTCAAATTTGTACCTCTGGTAATGTGCCTTACCGGCATTTAAAGAAAATTAGTTTTGTGTCCTCTGCAGTGTTAAGAGAGAAAGGCTTTGGTTTGGGATAAAAGGAAAAAAGGTGTAAAGAAAGGAAAGTTGCCTTTTTCTTTTATATAGTATAGAGAGATGTGTTCGCTGACGTTATGATCGCCTTTTGGGGACAGTCGCGGTGGGTCTTGTGTAGACTGGTGAGACGTCCCGCCATTAATCGGCTGTGATGGCACTGTCAGTCCTCCACTCGTGTGCGTGTCTTCATAATCGAGGTGAGGACCTCATAATCGATATCGTGCAAAGAAAGTGTGAATCGCCTTAATATTATTTTGCCGTGGTGTAGAAAAGGGGTCCGTGTTTGCACTTGTCTGGGCTATAGCGCGGGGAGGATGAAAAAATTAAAAGTGCTCACTTTGACTTAAGGCAGAAGCGCAGTCAGCGTCTCAAAGGCGGCACAGCTATGCGCGCGCTGGCTGCTTGACTTTTGCTGGGCAGGAGACCCCAGTTTTGCAGACACGTTCATGATATCAAAAGTCTCAGCGCTCTTTGGAGGTCATTCATATATATATATATAGCAAAATACCCGCGCCTCGCAGCGGAGAAGTAGTGTGTTAAAGAAGTAATGAAAAAGAAAAGGAAACATTTTAATAATAGCGTAACATGATTGACATTGTCATGAGTGTTGCTGTCATATATATGCCTGCCTAAATAAGTCACCCTCGCTTTGCTCTTACTTTTTACCGTTCATTTAATCATGGCTAGTGGCGGAAAAATTATAAAATGGAAGGAGGATGGCTTTACCAAAACAACTATTGATGGCGAATCGATTATTCATAAAGCTTGAATGTGGTGATCTGTTTTCTGTGTTAACCTCATATTTTTCATACTTCTTCTCAAACTAAGGTGGTGCGAGGGTAAAATGAATCGGGATGCGCTGATCAATGTAATCGTGTACCAGGAAATCATGCATTGACAAAAGCTCCCCTTTGCTTGTAATGCAAAGTGTGATTAAATGCATTATTTTTAACGCGTTATGGAGCACATGCATGAAGCTTCTCAGCTGTGCTTGTGCTAAGAAAAGGAAAGATTTTAAAAATAACGTAACACGATTGTCAATGTGACCTTTTGTAAGTAGTGCCTGGAGGATTCAGTGTGTAGAAACTCTAGAGACAGCGTGTGTATTAACTTGTGGATTTTTCTGTGAGTATTTGGTGGCAGTCTGACGAAGTTGCTTCGGAAGACAGCGTTAGCCGCGGAGCTCAGCTCAGAGCAAAATGAGGTGGGAGGGGAGATGATGACGTGACTCCCCACCCGCCTTAACTGTCAATCCCCACAAACACAGTCTCTCGGAATTTGCATAAGCACACCCCTTCACCTACAATTTTAACTTAGTTACAAAGTGATCAAAACTCTCGTTTATATCCTCGTCCTCTCATTAAACTTGTATCCCGCATTACCTGTGGGCATGTGAAACGCCAGCGTAGCCTGTCTATGAACTTAATTTAAAGTTTAGGTTTACACCTTGCTTTCTTTCGAGCTGGCAGCACTCATGAATATGGTAGTATATGTCACTCGCTCACTTCTTATTGTTTAGCTGCCTTCTCAATTATATAATGCATGTTTTCTTAAGCGCTTTTGGAGGTCTTCCTGGTTTTCTACGCACTGCGTTGACAGTCAGTTCACGTGATTACGTGGGAGGCGTGATGATGTCACACGAAACTCCGCCCCACGTCATTCCAGCTCAACTCCATTACAGTTAATGGAGAAAAATACCTTCCAGTTATGACCATTAGGTAGAATTTGAAATGAAACCTGCCCAACTTTTGTAAGTAAGCTGTAAGGAATGAGCCTGCCAAATTTCAGCCTTCTACCTACACGGGAAGTTGGAGAATTAGTGATGAGTGAGTGAGTGAGTGAGTGAGTGAGTGAGTGAGTGAGGGCTGAGGGCTTTGTATTTATTATATAGATATATAGATATATAGATATATAGATATATAGATATATAGATATATAGATATAGATAGATATAGATAGATATAGATAGATATAGATATAGATATAGATTGATATATATAGATAGATATAGAGATAGATAGATATATATAGATATAGAGATAGATATAGAGATAGATATAGAGATAGATATATATAGATATATATATATATATATATATGATTTATTTGTTTTAATTAATTTTCTATTAAGAGAGGGAGCAGGTTTCACAGCTTTGTACAAGATGAACAGCAGAAGTCAGTTAGGATGCTTTATGGGCTCACGTCTTGGCTGTATAATAAACCAAAATCTTCACTTGAATACTGTATATACATTTCATCTCAATTTCTTTATATAACAATTACATCAAGAAACATGCATGTTAATTTCATAATCAGAAACTGCCTAAGTCAATACACATTAAATCTGCTTCTAGTAGCGATATCCGATTTAAAACTATAATGTGCATCATTAGCTTCATTTTAAATACTCTTAGTTAAGTAGCAAAAAGTCACATACCCGTGCCCCAAAGGTGAGATAAAATAGAAGCAGCAATGCACTCGATTATCCACGATGTGTCTGCGATTCAGACCACTTTCATCATGAAGGTAGCGTTCAAACTGGTCATCAATATAGGCAATAATTGGACTGAAGCTATTAAAAAAAAAAATAAAAAATTAACTCATTTGTAAAGAAGAATGTAAATCTATAGTTTTAATGGGTGCTACAGGTGGAGCAGAGGTAGTGTTGCTGATTTACAGTAAGGAGATTGTGGGTTCACTTCCCTGGTCCTCTCGGTGTGGAGATCACCTGGAGTAGTGAGAAAAGTGCTATATAAAGATTTACTTCCCAGTGTTTACTGTTTTCCAAAGCAGTTAACTCATACAATTGCTACAGAAGTAGGAAAGGATCATATCAAATTTCTGGATGTCTCCATGGAAATAAGATGGGTGTCTCCTGACATTCATAAGCAAAGTACTACATTTCATTACAGTAATCTGCTCTTTACTAACTCTTGTTTACTACTTAATGTATGTGCTGCAGAAAACTGGCGAAAAGAAAAACATTATATAAAATAGAATGAGATATTTGCAAGAGAGTGGAAAACTGATAAAGGAGAATACAACATGTAAAATTAACTGTTTCTGGACAAAAAAGGAGTATAATAAAAAATTATTTATTTCCTTTAATCAATTAGCTATTTCTACCTATAAATCAAAGGTCTGGTGAAAGAACTACCTATGGCATCATATATTTCATGCTGTTTTGCTGAGCTATGTTATCTTTAGTTATCTTTGTTTTATGTTGAATTAAATGAAAACCATGTTAGTTTTCTTCTCATTCTTTTCATTGGGTCATTCGGTGACTTTAAACTAGCCATCTGCAAGTGGGCGCCAAGGTGTAACTAATGCTTTCATAAAAAGGTTGAATACTGTCTTGTACTCAATGTCAAAAGATGTATTCACCTTTTGTGATCCTGTATGGGACTAGCAAGATCAGAAATTACTGAAAATTAGGTTTGCTGGTGCAGATCTAAGAAACATGGGCATGAAAACATCAGAACTTTAATGTAAACTATAAAGAAATATGAATTAATCAGATGCCGATTAATTACTTTATGCAAGTCTCACTAATCAAATAAACTCTCTTTTACAACTGTTTTTCCTGTCACACAAAGATGACAA